>NW_028230453.1:1305175-1605175 GCF_043228905.1 Azolla caroliniana
GAAATGTTTGGATAAGAATCTCTTGGTCATGGTGTAATGGTCTTTGGAATATCTCTCTGTTTCCAGAGACCAATGGTCTTTGGAATTATCTCTCCGTTTCCAGAGACCCTTAATCCATCAGTGGAAAATCTGGTTAGTTATTTTCTCTTTCTTTAGACAAGTGTAAGAACATGGTAGCCATGAAAATGTCCAATCATTAAGGTTGATGAGAGTAGCAGAGGAAATCAAAGTTTTTCTTTGATGCACATACTTCTTTTCCATCTTTCTGTTGTAAAAGGGGTATATATAATATAGTTAACTTTTTTCCATCTTTCTGTTGTAAAAGGGGTATATACAATATAGTTAAGGTCTTTCATGTATATATTTCTTTTCCATTTTTTATTGGTAGTGGGGTATATACAACAAAGAAAATATTTCATATCTTTGTGTGCTTCACATCTATCTAGGCTATGACAACGATTGGGCGTTTTCATGGCTGTGGCATTATTACAATCTGACACAATAAAGAAAAAGGAACCTGTTGATTTTTGACGCCATAACTCAATCATAGAACTTTGAACTTGGCTGAATGATCTCCTTCACCATCATCTTCAACAGATCCAAACAGGCCTGGAATGCATCCTGATTTAGTGAAGTACCTTCTAAAGCAAAGACCCCCACGCATTGTTTACGTCTCATGCAATCCTGCCACGTGTGCTCGAGATTTGGATTATCTTGCTCATGGCCTGGTAAGACTTTCTATTTGTGTGGGAAGTTCCCAGAATTTTCATATTCCCCTGTTCCTTGTTATTGTTTTATTTTGTTAATTTTTTGTGGTTATCTTCTTCAAAACGGTAAAGAACTCCAAAATGCCTGAATTTTTCTTTATTCCCCCAAATGCTGTGGTCAACCCTGAAAGAGAAAAAAGGAGATGATAGCCCATATAATTTCTTGAAATGGGGTTTTACCAAAGGGCATTTGGGGAAATAATGAAAACTTAAGGTCTTGTGGGAAAGTGAAGAAAGACTCAGGTGTTTCACAGTTCAACCCCCATTATTGTTATACCAAATTCAAAACTTAATCATGTAGTCAATAATCCAATGCCAGGTAGCACAAATTTTATTAAAATTTTCTCTTCCTTTTAACAATGTTCTAAGTTTAAGTGGCTTGCGGAATTGTTGTGAACTAATGAGAATTAATCTGCAAACATATAAACCAACCAACCAACCAACCTACCAATCAACCAACTAACTATAGAGTTGAATTCCATGCAGCCAGGAGCAGATTTAGATGGAGCATATCGGTTGTTGAGTGTGCAACCGGTGGATATGTTCCCTCACACTCCACATATTGAGTGTGTTTGTGCACTTGAGTTACTGAACCCGATGATCTCAGCCTCAGATGATGTCGCATTGGAAACTTCACTTTAAAGTTTCTCGGTTGTATTTAAGCGAGGCTTCTATTCTTTCATCTTGATTTAGGTGACGACTGGCTATCTCCCAAACCAGATTTTGTAATACAAATATATGTTTTGTTCTTGTTCTCCATTACTACTGTATGTGTGTACATAGTAAATGTTCTGGATGAGAACATTGTGTGCTTATGTTTAACACGTTGATCCGAGCTCTTGATCATTAACATCCATTTCTAAGGTGCACTTGCACATGCGTATATTAATTTAGACAGGTTTGTGAACACCTATAGTGAAGAAGCTTTATGCTAGATATAAATGAAGAACCATCGGATTGCATTTGACTACATGGTCTATTCAGCTAGGGTTTCCAATTATTGCTATTTCCTTGCAATAAGACTGCTGACATTTATCTTTAGTGATCTCATGGGATGCTCTTAATATGAAATAAGCTCGAGGGAGGTAACAAATTTCCATGGTGAAACCTATACATAGGTAAAGTATAGTGTTCCATGGAGCTGGCTCATGAACCACCATCAATCACCCATGGAAATGATGCTTGACTGAGGAAGGACTTAAGGTGTGATATCTTTGAAATTGAGTTGAGACTAAATATGTAGATGCATAACAAAAATTGGTGACCTGAGTGCACATTAATGCCTGAGTAATCACTAAACAAATTTCTGGTTCTTTCATGAATGGTGAGATAATGCTTGCAATGCAACATGTTAGAAGGGGTTCACCTTAGTAAATAACCAGTATGTCCAATCACATGGGAGTATGGACCTCCTTTGATCTCCTGTCAAAAAGCTTGAATGCATGATGGTTATGATCCACGAAAATAAGGCAATGGTGCACCTTGTATTTCAAAATATTTTGTGTTTAAAGCATCTCTCAATGCTGATGTGGCAATTCTTGGGTGGCCTGTAAATGCCAGACAATTCTTGGGTGTTCCATGCCAACAAGAACGGAGCCTTGTACCTAGTTATGGGGTTGCCACTTGTATAAAATTTAATGTCAAAGCACCTATAGAAATCATAGTTTGGTGTAAATAAACAGGTGCACAAGTTTGTAAAATGTTGATGACATTTGTTCTTCATAGAAGGTTGGATCAAAAGGAAGTTATTATTTTGTGTTTTGACTTTAACATTATATTATAAACTTGAAGAGAAACTAGAGGACTGATCCCCTTTAATTAGATTTTATGTACACTCTAAGATGTTAGGGGTTGCCCTTAATCATGGAGTGAGGATTATAACGATATGACTAAGGCACATGCAACCGTAGAATGTTGCCTCTTATGAGAACATTTCGGTCATATTTCATTTATTGTTCTGTAGATTTGACATACTCAATGGTATGTATGATGGTATATTGTGCAAACAATGTAGAAGTCGGTGACAGAATTACAAAGTGTTATTAACAAAAATGTACACAATTCCAATGGCAAAAAGATTATAAACTCCTAGGAAAACTAGTGGAGCCATCCATCATGGGAGGATTTGATGTAAACTCTAAGATTGAATGGGTATTGTTGTTCATCCATTGATTTGGACGTGACATGAGCAACGGAAGCAGGTATCGGTCTATGAGAATGCATCAAACTTCTCTCATGCTTGGTTGTCAATGCTCGGTTTCTGGGTGACAACAATTTAGTGCCAAATGAATAACCCCTCTCCACATCATCATTACCTTCCCAAATTCATCATATATGCTATGGACATCAAATTGCAACACGTGAGGGTCAAGTGAATCCATGAGCTTGTCATTCTTGTAAAGGGTCTACACCCAATCCAACAAGTTCATCTCTTCTGGACCAAGGTTGAAATCAAGAACACGCCTACCACATGCAATCTCAAGGGCGAGGATGCCGAAACTGTTCACGTCAACTCAGGTGCTATGTATCCCATTGTGTCTGCAGTTGTCATCGTCGCCCCCATTTTGTCACGTGACACTAGCCTCGCTGGACCAAAGTCCCCTAGCATTGATTCCCAGTCTTTATTCAACAATACATTGGCTGCCTTGACATCTCTATGGATCACACATCCCCCTAGACCTTCGTGTAGATATTCCAATGCGGTCGCCACACCCATCAGTATCTTCCATCTCCGCTCCCTCGTGAGCAGTATGTTTGTACCCTCGATCCAATCCTTCGTGTAAAGTAGCTTCTCGAGCCTACCATTGTCGGCATACCCATACACCAACAATGCCTTCCCTTTCTCGTACGATCAACCTCTCAACTGCCACAAATTCCGATGCCGAATGCTGCTTATGATTCTCATCTCCGATGCAAACGTCGCCTCTCCACCCTCTTTCACATTCTCTTTGAGCTTCTTGATTGCCACCAGCTGTTGGGATGTTGAATTTTCATCGGGCAATATACCCTTGTAGACCTGGCGGAATCCACCCTCTCCAAGCACCATTTTGTCATAAAGTTGTGGGTGGCTCCCTTCAACACATTGTAGCTAAATTGTTGGATGTCCGCATTGGCCTCTTCATAAGCAGCACATAGTTCAGATGTCTTTGGCCTCAAGTTGCAGTAGAATGCCCCACCCCCATTCTTGTAAACAATGGTAAAGTACCCAATGAAGATGATAAGGAAAAGCAGTGAAAAAGAGATGCCCAATATGAACCCTAGATCCTCATGGTTGGGAGGATTGGAGGATTTGAGTAGAAGAGAAATGTTGGTCCGACTTGGCCGCATCAAAGGTCGAGAAGTACCACGAATAGAGGGCTTGATATTGCCGGATCCACTTGTTGCCGTGATGCCCACGCACATGGATGTGTCTTGAAAAACACTAGGATCAATGGAAGCTTGCAATACTGGGGATTGACCCTTGCAGTCAACCGAATTTGCATAGTTGGTACTGTCCTCATAGTTCATCAACCAAAAAGTTTGTGGAGGCATTGAACTCAATCCAGGCTTGAAAACTGAAATTTCGAAGCAGAGAGAGGCTGGGAATGCCTGAAGTATCGATAGTCTTAATAGATTTCAAGCTATTTATGTCGATTCCGCCATGGCTAGATTTTGGGTCATGAAATTGGGGTGATTGCGAGATATCAACCTCGGACTGCGAAAAACTTGTGACCGGGAAAGGAGGTATTTTCCATGAGGGTTACATTGGAATGGCCAAGGTAGGCACCGACACTGCTATGTGGGAATGTCTTGTCTTGTCCAATGAAGAAGGCCATGCCTTCTCCACTCCGATCCGATTGGGTGACAATCCGGAAGGAGAAGGATGTGTTAAAAGACATGTCAATGGCACCTGTCATATGGTTCGAGAATTCGATCGATTCTTTGGAGACGATACGCCCGCCGCTTAGATTGTGATTGTGGGTTTCGCTAGCGTCCGGAATGATCCACAAGATATTTGCATTATCTAGGTTTGCCGTAGTTCTGTAATATTGGTGCCCACCGCTATGCACAATGGAGATATCAAAGATAGAGTTGATGCAGGTCCTCGAATTACTTGGATCAAAGGAGAGGATGTTAGACATGGCCATGGTCATATGTGGTGATGATCCCATAAAGACTAGCAAGATGAGCCCAAGGTGCTTGAACTGCACTTTCATTGGTCTTAGTGACCTTACTCTCTCTATGTGTAGGGGTTGAGATGGTGACAATGGGTATATTAGAATTTATAAAGGGGACAACATGCCCCTTGTGACCAACAATAGTGGATCGGGCTGTAGTAGATAGCGAAAAGTGGAGAGGGAGGGATCTCTAGAACCAAATGTGGCCAACTCCAAATTGGCTGAGTCCCAACTCTTAGTTTACATACATCACTCATTGTCTTCTTGTTGTTTAAACCAAATCAAAGATTAATAATTTTAGTTATAATCATAACTTGAGTTACTCATTCATCTTTGATTAATTTAGTAAGATTCTAATGAGATTTAAATTAAGCTTCTCATGTACTTGTCTAACTTTTCAAGAGTTGCAAACCTTTGTAATCTCCCACCACTTCAAACCAACTTAGACCAAGCTCATGAGTGCGACAACTTAGAGCAAACCATAATTTTTGACCATTTATTTTTGCCAATAATACATATGTGATCACTACTTCAAAGCATAAAATATTGTAATGACATCACAATTGGCAATAAAAGAAACCAATGTCATTATATTCAAAAAATTAAGACTCATCTGGGACCATTAAACCATCGTTTAGACTTTTTTCTACTACATATGTGATCATTAAAACTTCTCACGATAAGATATTGCACTGATATCACAATTTGCAATAAAAGAAATCAATTAAGGAATTAAAATTTACAGGGAGACCAGACCCCACCCATGTGGGAGTTAATAGTCAAGACTCAAGAATTGTTTGGGTCTGATTGTGTGTATTATGTATGAAATACCTAGATAGAGTAGGCCACAATGTTATCTTCTTCTGCAACCTAATGACATACATAAGAAAATAAAGACTTGTAGGTCACTCTTCCCAACATCCTAAAGAGTATAGATTCTCTAAATCATCGCGGCCACATACAATGAAATTCAAGCCTCGCAATCTGGTCTGGTTCGTGTTGCAAATCCGATGGATACTGCAAAGTGCGCCACCCAATCTCTTCGGCATTTGCTTTCTGGGATCGTCATTGCCGACGGCACATAACGTGGCCATGGCCATGTCTCAGGGCTTCGCCTTCGGTCCAGGTTCGGACGACTTCTTCTCTAATTTCGACATTTCCATCGTGCCGAGCGGTGAGGGATATTCTGAAGCTACAGCAACCCTGGATAATGAGAAGACCGTGTCGCTCACCCCAAACCCTGACACAAGCACTAATCTCAATCGAAGCGCCAATCGTGTAGTTTCCAAACAACCCATAAAATTTTTCGACGATTCGGGTGTCATTGTCTCCTTCTCCACATTCTTCTCCTTCCAGATAATCACCCGAAGCAATCTGAGTGGAGAAGGAATGGCGTTCTTCATTGCACAAGACAAGGCATTCCCACACAACAGTGCTGGTGGCTACCTTGGCCTCTCTAATGACACCTTCATCAATTCTACTACCTCCTTTCCTGGTCACGATTTCTTCGCAGTCGAGTTCGATATCGCGCAATCACCCCAATTCAACGACCCGAGCTCTAGCCACATCGGAATTGACATCAATAGCTTGCAATCTATCAACACCACCGATACTTCCGGTGACAACAATCCACTCTCTTTGCATCGAAATTCCAGGTTCCAAACCTGGATTCAGTTCGATGGCTCCACAAACATGGTCAAAGTTTGGCTGATGAACTATGGGAACAGGACTGACTATGCTATTCCTCTCGAACGCACAGCTGAATCCCTCATATTGCAAGCTTCCATCGATCCTAGTGTGTTTAATCACACATCCATGTGGGTTGGCATCACGGCAACAAGCGGATCCACTGTAAATGCCAACGATTCCAAGCCATCTGGCTATGCCATCTACTCATGGTACTTCATTGCCTCCGATGGTAAGCCAACCAAAATTTCTCTGAAACTTCGGTTGATATTGGTCATCTCTTTTTCAGTGCTTTTCCTAATCATCGTCGTCATTGGATTCATCATTGCCTACCGGAATGGCTGTGGACCATTACGCTGCATCTTGAGGCCGAAGAAATCTGAACTGTATGCTGCACATGAGGCGGCGAGCGCGGACATCCGACAATTTAGCTACAATGTGTTGAAGAGAGCCACCAACAATTTCAGTCAGAAAATGCTGCTTGGGGAGGGTGGATTCAGCCAAGTCTACAAGGGTATGTTGCCCGATGAACATCCGACATCTCGGCAGCTAGTGGCCATCAAGAAGCTGAAAGACGATGTGAAAGCGGGTGGAGAGGCATCTTTCGCATCGGAGGTGAGGATCATAAGCAGCATTCGGCATCGCAATTTGTTGCGGTTGAGAGGCTGGTGCTACGAGAAAGGGAAGGCATTGTTGGTGTATGAGTACGCGGACAATGGTAGCCTCGATAAGCTACTTTACACGAAGGATAAGATCGAGGGAGGGACCGTAGTGCTAACGAGCGACCGGAGATGGAAGATACTGGTGGGCGTGGCGACCGCATTGGAATATCTACATGAGGGTCTCGGGGGGTGTGTGATCCATAGAGATGTGAAGGCAGCCAATGTATTGTTGAATAAAGACTGGGAACCAATGCTCGGGGACTTTGGTCTCGCGAGGCTAGTGTCGCATGAGAAGATATGGACGACCACGACAGCCGCGGGCACCATGGGATACATGGCACCCGAGTTGGTGTACACGGGTCGAGCAACGGAAAAAGCCGACGTGTACAGTTTCGGCATCCTCGCCCTCGAGATTGTGTGCGGTAGGCGTGTACTCGATTTCAGCCTAAGCCCGGATAAGATGAATTTGCTGGATTGGGTGTGGACCCTTCATATGAATGACAATCTCATGGATTCACTTGACCCTGGCATGTTGCAATTTGATGCCCATGGCATACATGATGAGTTTGAGAAAGTGATGATGATGTGGAGAGGGGTCATTCATGTGGCACTCAACTGTTGTCACCCGGAAACGGAGTGTCGGCCAAGCATGAGAAATGTCCGACACATTCTCATTGAAGGCCATCTCCTACCGTTGCCCATATCACGTCCGGATCGACCAATATCGAATCATGGTCCCCCGCACACCTTAGAATCCACCTCAAATACACCTACGTGGAATAGCAAATCCTCTGATTTCTCCATTACTTTGTAATTCTCTTTTATTTGGGAGTTTGGTCACATTCTACTTCATGACAACATTTTCTAAGTCTAATAATTAGTAAATATGTCATGACTCATGATGGCCTCACTTTTTTGCAATCTGATATCTAGACAATGTACAATTTATGAAATAAAAGTTCAAATATATATGGTACTTTACTTTTGTTTGAGCATTTTAGTAATGGGGCTGTTCATTATAGGTGAACATTTAGGGTTACTTTATAATAACATGTGTCTTCATGAATTTAGGGCAACGTAATTTAAATATGATCATAATTTGTTGATGGGTCCTATGACATAACTTATATGATGCTCTACCATAATTGACTATCCATATCCGGGGACTGGTCTATAGGTCTCCTATGACTCTCATCGACACATTAAACAAAGGTTTTGGGTTTATCTCGAAAACCTCAACTCTTGGTTCTACTCAACATTAAAGTGTTTTTTCCATCTTGTTTATGTCTCTTATTGGCATTTGTACACTTGATCATGGAATGGTGCAAAAATTGGAATGGCATGGTATGTAGCTTTCATGATGATGAATGATTGAATGGATGATAAATTTTTTACGATGAATGAAAAAGAAGACAATGATAGTGACAATGACGATAAATTATAGAGAAAAGAAATGGTAAACGAAAATATCTTAAGGAAACAATAAGCGATGGCTCATACTAGTTTCAAGAATTCTTAACTATAGCATATGATGTTCAAAGATTATTTGTGTGTGTTTTCCTCTCCAGAGAAAGAAGAGCCTGGTTATTTGGACATCTAATATCTTAGGAAATAAAAAATATGAGCTTGCGAGTAGTTCTTTAAAAAACATGTACTAGAATCTTAGCTTCGAAGGTTGTTTTCATCTACATATGACTATGACAAAGGAAATGGCACTTTAAATAAGAAAAAGGATACTTGATATATGACTTCTTTATCAACATCCATTATAAAATTGGTTTCCATAGTTCATCAACCAAACTTGGACCAAGTTTGTGGAGTCATTGAACTCAATCCAGGCTTGAAAACTGAAGTTTCGAAGCAGGGAGAGCCTGACAATGCCCGAAGTATCCATAGTCTTAATAGATTGCAAGTTGTTGATGTTGATTCCGATGTGGCTAGAGCATGGGTCATTAAATCAAGGTGATTGCGAGATATTCAACTCGACAACAAGAAACTTGTGATCGGGGAAAGAGGTATTTTTCACTAGGGTGCCATTGGAATGTTAGGCGTGACCATGGTCATATCTAGTGATGATCCCATAAAGACTCAGATGTTTCATAGTTCAACCCCCATTTATTGTTATACCAAATTCAAAACTTAATCATGTAGTCTAGTAGTCCAATGCGAGGTAGCACAAATTTTATGAAAATTTTCTCTTCTTTTTAACAATGTTTTGATTTTAAGTGGCTTATGGAATTGTTGTGGACTAACGATAATTATCTCATTTCAAATAGAGTGACCAGTTTCCCATGTTGCCAACTTTTGTTGTTAAAGGATATAGAGTGCTTTATAATAACGATGTAGTGTGGCCATCTCTATTCATCTAAGATCATCTATCTTCAAATTCGTGCTTCATGTAGATTGTGCATGTGGATTGAGCTCTCTTGGGTTTTCCATAACTACTGTATGTGTGTACATTGTAAATTTTCTAGATGAGAACATTGTGTGCTTGTGTTTAAGACTTTGATCCAAGCTCTTGATCATTAACATCCACTTCCAAGGTGCACTTACACATGTGTATATTAATTTAGATATAAATGAAGAACTGTTGGATTGCATTTAGCTACATGGTCTATTGAGCGAGGCTTTCCATATTTTGCTATTTCCTTGCAATAAGTTTGCTGACATTTTGCTTTAGTGATCTCATGGGATGCTCTAAATATGAAATAAGCTCGAGGGAGGTAACAAATTTCCATGGTGAAACCCATACATAAGTAAATGAGACTATGGTGTTCCATGGATCTGGGTGATGGAACCCCACCAATCACCCATGGATGTAAGTCACCACCCAAGGAAATGATACTATGGTGTTCCATGGTGTTGGCTCATGGCCTGCCATCAAATGTGTGGATGTATAACAAAAATTTGTGACTTGAATGCACATTAATGCCTGAGTAATCACTAAACAACTTATTGTTTTTTTCATGAATGGTGAGATAATGTTTGCAATGCAGCATGTTCAAAGTTGTTCACCTTAGCAAATAACTAGTATTTCCATGACATGAGAGTATGGAAATCCTTTGATCTCTTGTCAAAAAGCTTGAATGCATGATGGTGATGATCCACAAAAATAAGGCAATGGTAGCACCTTGCATTTAAAAGTATTTTGTGTTTAAAGTATCTCTCAATGCTAATGTAACAATTCTTGGGTGGTCTGTAACTTCTATGACAATTCTTTGGTGTTCCATGCCAACAACAATAGAGCCTTGTACCTAATTATGGGGTTGCCACTTGTATAAAATGTTGATGACATTTGTTCTTCATAGAAGGTTGGATCAAAAGCAAGTTATTATATGTTGTGTATTAGTGTTAACGTAATATTATAAACTTGAAAACAAACTAGAGGACTGATCCCCTTTAACTTGATTGATGTGCACTCTAAGTGAGGATTATAGGGATATTGACAAGACACATGCAACCGTAGAATGTTGTTGTCTATGCGAACATGTCGGTCTTATTTCATTTATTGTTTTGTAGATTGTGTGAAGCAAATAGAGGTCTTATTTCATTTATTGTTTTGTAGATTGTGCAAAGCAAATAGAAGTCGGTGACATAATATGCCAACAATTACAAAGTGTTATGAACAAAAATGTACACAATTCCAATGGCAAAAAGCTTATAAACTCCTAGGGAAACTAGAGGAACCATTCATCGTAGGAGGATTTGATGTAATCTCTAAGCTGGAAGGGGTATAGTTGTTCATTCACAAATCTAGACGTGACATAGGCAATGGAAGCACATGTCCCTCAATGAGAATGTGTTGGACTCATCACCTTCTCAAACTCATCATGTATGCCATGGTCATCAAATTGCAACATGTAAGGGTCAACTAAATCCATGAGATTGTCACTCATATGAAGGGTCCACACCAAACCCAGCAAGTGCATCTCTTTTGGACAGAGGTTGAAATCAAGGACACGCCTACTGCATGGAATCTTGAGGGCGAGGATCCTGAAATTGTACACGTTGGCTTTTTTCATGGCTTGCCCTGTGTACACTAGCTCAGGTGCCAAGTATCCCATCGTGCCCGCGACTGTCGTTGTTGCCCCCAGTTTGTCACGTGACACTAGCCTCGCCATACCAAAGTCCACGAGGATTGGTTCCCATTCTTTATTCAACAATACATTGGTTGCCTTCACATCTCTATGGATTATACACCCCCCTGAGACCTTCATGTAGATACTCCAACACGGTTGCCACACTCACCAATATCTTCCATCTTGTTAGAACATTATTAATGTAAGCAATATATATTATGATATTAGAAAATACTTTACCATGAATAAAGAACCATGAAGGTTCACATGCAACTATTTTACTTCAAGAATCGTGAAGGTTCATGTATGTAACTGTTTTCCCAAGATTGTACCTACATATATACCATCAATAAGAATAATTATGTTAGGGCATTTTTATACATAGAAGCTTTGTTATCTGAAATACTTACATCGTATCAAAGCCAAAACAATCCTAGATATCCATTTTCTCTCTAAGCATTCTCTACAGGTTGATCCGTATGGTCTACAGAAATGGCTTTGAGTGAAGGAACATCAACGGCCTCAACAACAACATCAACAACACCTACCACAAGAAAGTATTTAATCGAAAAATTAAACAATAACAACTATAGGATGTGGAAATTAAAGATGGAACTCATCCTAAAACGAATGGATATGTTTAGAATAATCAAAGGTAAGATCGAACAACCAACCATAGAACTTGAAACAACAGAATGGAAGATGAAAGATCTGGATGCAGGGACTGAAATCATCATGCATCTAACAGATAGACAAGTCGATCTTGTCAAACACCTTGAGTCATCTAAAGAAATGTGGGATCTTCTTAAAGATCACCACGAACCATTAGATCGAACCACAAAAGTCCTTTCATTTTGTTACCTCGTCACTTTGGAAATGAAAGAAGATGACTCACTTGACACCTTCATTAGCAAATATCAATCTGCATATGATACAACAATTTCAGCGAACAACAAAATTGATGAAGAAATGAAGGTAGACATCATGTTTGGAGCCTAACCAACGTCATGGGACCCATTTATAGTGATCCATGGGGCTGATCCAACACTTTCTCTACAAAATCTGATCTTGAAGATGAAGCAGGAAGACCTTCGAAGGAGAAAGCTTCAAAATGTCTCAAACAAACCACACATGGCAATGTTTGTTATGATGAAGTATTAGAGAGGTAATTTTAATAGAAACAAATTCCAAAACAATAATAAGTACACAAAGAACATACCAATTATAGATGATGGAAATAAGATCCAGAATAAAAAATCGTTCCAGAATAAAAAATTAGGTGCCCTTAGTATTTCCTCTCAAATCATTTGTCGGTATTGTGGTAACACGGGTCACATGGAAAGAGACTGCAGAAAGAAGCAATACGATTACAGGAATAAGAGTAAAAGAAATTCACCACATGTTCACACAACCTTAGTACAAAACCAACAAGAAGATACTCACCCTTTTATCCAAGCATTTGTGGCAACCAATCAGAACTTCAACATAGAAAATTTATGGTTGTTTGATACAGGTGCAATCCATCATCTTACCCATAGTAGTAGAAACCTTCTTCATGATTACATCCAACTTCCTACACCTTTGGAAGTTCGATTTGGTGACAATGCAATCAAGTTGGCTTTAGGAAAGGGAACAGTTCATCTATCAATAGACAACAAGCAAACAATTAGTATATCCAATGTATACTATGTTCCAGGCTTGGCGAAGAACTTGCTGTTTGTAAGTGAAGCCACGACAAATGGTGCAATAATTGAATTTCATCACAACTGTGCAATTATCAAATATATCTTACCATCAAGTCTGACAAGTTGTAAAGATAGTGTCTCCCAAACATGGAAGACTTTACCCCCTTCAAGCTATGGACAAAACACCAATTGAAGCACACATTGCCTCAAGAAACTCTCAAGTTGATCATACTTTACTATGGCACTATCGGCTCGAACACTTACATCCAAGAGTCATGAAGACATGTCAAATTCATAAGCTTGGAGAGGGTATGCCAAAACCATTTACATATCTTTCACTTTGTGAAGGATGTATTTATGGGAAACAAACGAGACAAAAGTTTCCCCTCAGCAAACGCAGATATGAAAGAAAGTTGTAGTTAGTACATTCGGACTTGTGTGGTCCATTCCAAAAGAAATCTATTTCTAGTAATCACTATTTCATTTCATTCATTGATGAATTCAGTAGATTTACCATGCTTTATTTTGTAAAGAAAAAGTCTGAAGCTTTCCAAGCCTTTACCTATTATAAATCCATGGCTGAAAACCAATGTCAAAGTAAAATCAACAACGTTAGGTCAGATAATGGTGGAGAATATGTTTCACATGAATGGTAGAATTTCTGCAATGTACATGGCATCAGGCATGAGTTCAATTTACCACACAAGCCACAATAGAATGGAGTGGCAGAAAGAAAGAATAGAACACCACTAGATGCAAGTAGAAGCATGTTGCAAGTGGCAGGACTTGAACATTGGTTTTGGCAAGAGGCAATAGCTACATCATGCTATTTACAAAACAAATCACCACACAAAGTGATAGGTCTCCACATGCCATACATGGTTTGGTTTGGACATAAAGCAAAATTTTAAAATTTAAGAGTGTTCGGTTCGATTTCATATAGTCACATACCACAAGAGAAAAGGAAGAAGTTGGATCTACATGCGAAGAAATGTATCATGGTAGGATATGGTGAGACTGCAAGTATGAAAGGATACAAACTATTTGATCCTAACAATCAAAATTTTATATTTAGTAGGTCTGTGACATTTGATGAAGATGCTCAATTCTACAATGGTGAACTATCACATGAAAAAATGGAAATGCAAGACATACAGAATCAATTGCATGTGAACAATGGAAATGGCTTGAGAAAAGAAAGAAGACATGTTGAAGAACCTCTGAGAATGGAGGAGAACACAAACCTTGAAATGACATTAGTAGATTGGCAACAACCAGTAGTTTCAACAGCGACAACGACAGTTCCGGTGGCAACAACAAAAGTTCCTACGACAACATCAACAATTCCAAAGGTGCTTCCGTTAGGACAAACTACAACAACAGTTCCCGTATTAGGCACTACAATTCCAACGATGGATTGTGCATCTGCATTGACACGCATCTCAGCTGTAAACAATAAGGACACAACAATCAGAAATGATGGTGAAGCAATATCCCATTACTGAACTTATGAAACAATTGATTCTACAACAAATCTTGAAAACTCAAGAAAATCTTGGCATTCTCCCTCTGATTCAAAGTTAGGGTTCCATTTTAATATAGATTCAAAGTTGGCATCCTAAAGATGTTTCCTCAGTTTCCTCCCATTTGGAGATAAATCTTGATCTTGGATCGCTTGATGATGAAGATGCTTACCCT
This sequence comes from Azolla caroliniana, assembly GCF_043228905.1. Lineage (NCBI taxonomy): Eukaryota > Viridiplantae > Streptophyta > Polypodiopsida > Salviniales > Salviniaceae > Azolla > Azolla caroliniana. The sequence continues at coordinate 1,319,910 of NW_028230453.1, forward strand.
CATCTTCCCACAAGGAGATCTAAGTTCAGAAGCTTCAAAGAAATTATGGAGATCACCGAACCATTAGAAAAATTAATGGTAGACCTTTCTCCCGAAGTGGATTTTGCACAAGATGATTTAGAAATTCTTGATGACGATGATTTTTCCCTTAGTGCTGAAGAAGCCATTCATGCACCGAATAGTGTCAAGTGGAAAGAAGCAATGCAACTTGAGATTGATGCTTTGCTAAAGAATGACACTTGGGAACTTGTTAAACCTCCAGGAAACTGAAATATCATCTCAAATAAATGGGTTTTGACCAAGAAATAGATTCACAAGGAGTTCTACTTCGACACAAGCCACAACTTGTTGCTCGAGGGTTTTCACAAGTTCCAGGCCTTGATTTCACAATCATTTTTGCCCCAATTCTTGAAGCAGTTCCGCTAAGGTTTATGTTTGCTATAAGTGTTGGCTTAAACCTAGAATTACACCATCACGATGTAGAAACGGTTTTCTTCATGGCGACTTGGATGAGGAAATCTATATGGAGCAACCTCCCTTCTTTGTAGATCCAAAGAATGCTCATTATGTGTGCAAACTCAATAAATCCTTATACGGTCTCAAACAATCACCTAGAATGTGGCATTTGAAGCTACATACTTACCTTGAATCTATTGGATTCAAATGTCTTCAAGCAGAACCAAATTTATACATCCGAAAGGAAGGTAAAACATTTATACTTCTTGGTGTATATGTTGATGACCTCCCTATTGCTTCAAATTCAATTAGTGCTATGAGGAGGACCATCTCCCAACTAAAAATGAAGTTTCCAATCAAAGACCTAGGACCAATGGAGTTTTCCCTTGGTATCAAAGTGACTTGAAATCGAATGGAAGGTAAGTCTCTCACTCTTTCACAAAAAAAGTTGTTGGAAGATATATTAAAGAAATTTGACATGGCTCATTGCAAAACTATTCAAACACCAATGACAGTACCATGCAAACTATCTTCTAATGATAGCCCACAAACTATAATGGACGAGAAAAGCATGACATCACTTCCATATCGCCAAAATTTAGGAAGTGTCAGGTATTTGGTAAGTTGTACATGACTAGATTTATCTTTTTGTGCTGGTTTTCTATCTAGGTTTATGAAAAATCTTGGAATAGCACATTGGCAAGCCCTAAAGCGGGTTCTTCGCTACCTATAACATACCAAAGACATGGTACTTACTTACCGTTGTCGTGGTGTGGCTCGCCTAGAAGCGTAGCGTTGCGCACACAAAGGATAACGTGAAAGTGAAGAAGGAATCACTGGGATTATGGATGGAAGAGACGAAAGAGTAGAGATGGAGTGAATAGAGATCAATAAGATATGACAAAATAGGATTTTTAAGGAATATAAGATAAGACAAGATAAGATATAAAATAATATATGAGAAAGTGTATGAAATTTATAATCATTTTCATGAAAGAGTTACAAAATGATTCTATACTTCGTTGAACCTCCGAACTTTGTCTTGCAAGGTAATCGCTCTTCTCTTTCTTGATCGTAGACCACTACAATTTTCACTTCAATATTTTGATGACGATAAGGCTCGAACTGCCTCCCTCTTGTTGAGAGTTGACCACCACGACCGCCAAGCTGGAGCTCCACCTTTATGTTAAACTTCTTCCCTTCTTTATCTATTTTTATGGAATCTCTTATGTAATACATAATTTGATTGATATCTCATACATATCTCCCTTTGATCTTCTCTTTCACCCTTTAAATAGGTGCCCCCATGCATATGATGCATTGGAGGGTACAAGACATGCATGTGATGCATGATCGCCATTTGGCGTTCATGCATTACATGTGATGCATGATAAACATCTCGCTCATTTGAGCTTTTATGTATGAAACAATATATGCAATAACAATAAACATAAAAATATAATTTTAAAGATAAAGGACCTAGCCTAATGGTAGGTGTGTTGACTTTGGTGTATGAGGTTGTGGGCTTGAGTCTCAAAATACTATTGAATACAACATACAACTTTACTTTTATATCATGAAGCAAATCCTTTATGTAATATAAAGTATATATAAAGTATGCTTTATTTTATGTATATTACTCGTATAGAGTAAATGGTAAGATTTGAGAGTCATAGGGTGGGGTTATTGGTTCAAGTCCTCTCTTGTTCATGTAATATAATATATCTATCTATCTATCTATATATTATTTGCCTCTACATATAATATATAATATTATCATAGTGTGTTGTTAATATTATCTTTATATATAAAACATTATCAAGATTTATTTTATTTTAATTACGTATTTATCTTATTGTAGACTTTTAATGTGAAGCTTTCGTACTTCACGACATCCACCCCCTCTAGACCTGCACATCCTCTGGCATGTGCCACTATCTTTCATCTTCATGTTAATCTATTGGAGGAGGTTCAAGCTCAAACCTTTTCTTAACTACTTTTATCCTCTTTCCAGCTACCACGTTTAGGATTAGTGTCCCATTCAATTCACTAAGCTTATAAGTAAAGTTATCATATAGTTTTCTTACTATATAAGGCCTAAACCATCTTTCAGCGAACTTGCGGACGGTGCTATGTTGATTATCTAAACTACTATCATAGACAAGCACCCAATCCCCTTCTTCTATCTTCTCATGTCGAATTCTGTGAGTTTTATCAAAACGAATTTTATTCTTCAATCGAGCCTCCTTCAATCGTTGTGCTGCTAATTCGACATCTTCAGGCCGACGCTCTAATTTTTGAATTCACAAAGCCAACAATTCTTCTCTGCTCAACTCTTCTCTCCATGGAATAGATGTACATGACATAATTGATCCTTCTATTGGCATGATGGGTTTTTGGCCAAGTATCAATTCAACTGGCATATATCCTGTTACCGAACTATGTGTTGTTCCATTTGCCCATAGTGCATAAGGTAGCATGCGTGGCCAATCTCTTATTTTACCTTTATAGCTTTTCATGATCACCTTAACTATTGGGCTATGTCCTCTTTCAATCTTTCCATTGGCTTCTGGATTATACGCAATTGTAAGTGACTCGAAGAGGATTTTCGGTTGGCCTTTTTGGGCGCCTCCATACATGCCCTTCATGTAAAAAAAACTTGAATGCCCTTCGTCGAAATTCATTTAATTGTTTCTTTGACCATGATGGGTTGGCTTCTTGAGTCTTTAAAAAGTTTCCTATTTCTAACCATTGACCTTCATATTCGGTGTCTTTGAACATTATGATTACATTAAACTCGTCATGAGGCTTACTAGATACTTGATGAGCAACTTGATGGCTTGTAGTTGCCCAATTCTTATCTTCAGCTTGCATCACCCTTTCATTTATGAACCTTGCTCTTGACAGCATATCTGCGACTGGTTTCTCTTTGCCCTTTATATGCCGTAATTCTGGGTTCATGGTTCTAATGTATGCAATCCACCGAAGCATTGCAATATCTGGTGTGGTGCAACTTGCTATAATTCCGATGAGTGGCAGACAATCTGTTTCAACCACTACATCTGCTCCGATCAAGTAATCTCTATCTGTTTTTAATGCAGTAAGTAAACCCCACAATTCTCGTTTAACTTGTGCATAGTTTCTTTGTCTTTCATTTAATATCTTTGCTCCAAATTTGATAGCATATCGATGTTGGTCTTCATCTTCTTGGTTGATAACCCAACCGATCCCGATTGGGCTAGTATCAACTGTTACTATAATTGGTCTTTCACCTTTGTAGTTTGGTTGACGAAGAATTGGTGCTTTCAATAATGCTTCTTTCAACTGTTGAACAACTTGTGTATGTTCATCAATCCATATAAACTTCTTCCCTTTTCTTAAAAGTTGATAGAGAGGATCTGAGACATGTGCAAAGTGTGGTAACCAAATATGATAAAACACACATGCACCCAAAAATCTTCTCACCTCTGTTACCGAGTCGCAAACTTCCTTCATATTTTGTATTGCATTAATTTTGATCGGTGACAGCTTCCTCCCATACCAGCCACACATATGACCAACTATTAAAACTTCGTTTTGCCCAAAGCTAGACTTTGTTCATGATAGTGTCAAATGTACCTGCTCAAGCTTATTTAAAATACTTTCACAATCATTAATGTGATCCATCACAAACTTTCTGCAACCATTTCCAACCATAGTCTCATCTTTCTCTCTTTCTAAGCATCCCTTAATAGGAATATCATCTAAAAATGGCATAGTTACCTTTTGTTAAACACAGTGCTCGGCCACAACCGAGGAATAGGATCAACTCTCAGAAAACAGGAAATACAAAATGCACGAAGACAATAGAGAGACGAGTACACAGGATGTTTTGCGTGGAAAACCCTAAATGGAAAAAACCACGGGAGTCCTCAAACTCCAAATGTCACTATAAACAGAGATGTACAATGGTGAAGCTACAAGGCAACAACCTTGAGCTCACTGTCTTCGCCACAGGCGGCGGTAATACACAGAGGCAACGACCTCTACGTCTCTCTCTCTCTCACTCTCTCTCTCGGCTGCTCTCACTTCGCTCCCTCTAAGTGAAAACAGAAAAATGAGCAACAACATTAAACTGTTTGCCCTAAGTCATATTTATACACATATGACTTTCGGGCTATTTACAAATATAGCCTCAAGGGCCCTTGGCAAACATATTCACAAATATGTCCCCGCATCCGGCTCCGTAGCCGGGGTCTTCAGCATCCGGCTCCGTAGCCGGGATCTTCATCATCCGGATCCGTAGCCGGGTACTCTTCATCATCCGGTTCCGTAACCGCAACCGGGCTTGCCGTCATTCATCTCCGGACATCCCATCTGGAGGGACCGAAATCCCAACAAACTCCCCCTTCACTTCGGCATGGGATGTCTCTCCAATCCGATCCTCTTCCGGCATGCTTCCAGCTTGTCGGGTGTGAGCACCTTGGTCAGCATATCCGACCCGTTCTCGTCCGTGTGGATCTTCGTCAGTGCGAACTCCTTGTCTTCTATCCTTTCCCGGATCTAGTGGTATCTACGCTGGATGTGTTTCGTCCGGGAATGGTAGGCCGCGTTCTTCGCAAGGTGGATGGCACTCTGACTATCGCAGTAGAGTCGGTACTCCTCCTGCCGGATACCGAGCTCTCTAATGAAGTCCTTCATCCATATTATTTCCTTGCCGGCTTCAACAGCCGCCATGTACTCCGCCTCCGTGGTTGACAACGCAACCGTCTTCTGCAGCCTCGACTGCCACGAAACGGCTCCCCCTGCATATGTCATTACATACCCTGATGTAGACATGCTGGTATCCGCATCAGCCGACATGTCCGAATCGGTAAATCCATCGAGTTCGGGCTTACCGGAGCCGAATCGGAGGCACATGTTCGAAGTGCCCTTTAAGTATCGGAGTATCCATTTGACTGCGTTCCAGTGCTCCTTGCCGGGATTACTCATATACCGGCTCACCACTCCGACTGCGTATCCAATGTCCGGTCGGGTACACACCATTGCGTACATCAAGCTCCCGACGGCAGAGGCATATGGTATCTTCATCATATCCTCCTTTTCATCTTTTGTCTTGGGACTTTGCTTGCCGGATAACTTGCAGTTTGCCGGGAGGGTCGACCCGACCGGTCTTGCTTCCGACATGTTGAACCGGTGAAGCACCTTTGTCACGTACTTCTCCTATGACAGCCACAACTGCTTCTTCTTCCGGTCCCGGATGATGTGCATCCCTAGTATTTGCCTCGTCGGACCCAGGTCCTTCATTGAGAAAGTTCGGTGAAGCGCTTTCTTCAGCATCCGTATCTTGGCCTGGTCCCGTCCGACGATCAACATGTCGTCCACGTACAGGAGGAGTATTAGAAAGTCTCCTCCTTCGAACTTCTTCACAAACACGTAGTGATCGGACTGCGTTTTGTGGTACCCTTCGTCGGTCATGAAAGAGTCAAACTTCTGGTACCATTGCCGGGGAGCCTGCTTCAGTCCGTAAAGGCTCTTCTTCAACCGGCACACCAGGTGCTCCTTCCCTTTCTTCTCGAATCCTTTTGGTTGCTGCATGTAGATCTCTTCTTCGAGGTCACCGTGAAGGAATGCCGTCTTCACGTCCATCTGTTCTACCTCGAGGTCCATGCTTGCGGCTATGCTCAGCACCGTCCGGATGGAGGTCATCTTCACTACCGGGGCAAATATCTCGTCGAAGTCGACGCCCTTCTTCTGCTGGAACCCCTTCACCACGATCCTGGCTTTGTATCTCGGGGGGTTTCCGGCATCTCTTGGTTTCAGCTTGAACACCCACTTGTTTCGAAGTGCCCGCTTTCCTTTCGGCAACTCCACAAGTTCATATGTGTGGTTCTCATGCAGGGAATCCATCTCCTCCTGCATGGCACTTAACCACCTGCGGCTATGTGTGTCAAGCTTTGCTTCTTCAAAACTCTCCGGCTCCCCCTCGTCGGTTAGCAGCACGTGCTCTGGTTCCGGAAATCTCCGGGGGGCCCTTCTCTCTCTTAGAGGATATCTCCGCTCCGGAACTTCGGTAACCGGCTCCTCCGTTTCCTCTTCATCCGAATCCATTTCGGGATCGGGGCCGGTTCCGGTATCAGTTTCATCTTCCTCGGCCGGTTCTGTTTCTTCACCGTCTTCGGCCGGATCCTCGAGTGCTAACCGGTCCCTTGCCGGTCGGGACTGCACCTCGTAGGGTTGATTCTCACCGGTCGACTTGGAGCTCTTCATCTTCTTCTCCGACTCCCAGTCGGCGAGTGTCTTGTCCTCCATGAAGATGATATCACGACTCCGGAATATCTTTTCGTCGACCGGGTCCCATACTCGGTAGCCGAACTCGTCATCGCCGTAACCGAGGAATATGCATGGCCGGGTCTTTGGATCTAGCTTTCCTCTCCGGTCCTTTGCCACATGCACAAATGCGAGACACCCGAACACGTTCAGATGCCGGTAGGATACTTCCCTGCCGGTCCACACTTTCTGCGGCGTGTCTCCGTCCAAAGGTACTGAGGGTGATCTGTTTATCACGTATGTCGCCGTCGACATTGCCTCAGCCCAAAATCCCTTGGGTAATTTCGCATGCGCCAGCATACTCCGGACCCTCTCCATTATGGTCCGGTTCATCCTCTCGGCCAGCCCGTTCAGTTCCGGCGACTTCGGCACAGTAAACTCGAGCCGGATTCCCTTCGAGCGACAGTACTCTTCGAACTGCCCCCGGTATTCCCCTCCGTTATCCGCTTGTATCGCTTTCAGCTTCTTGCCGGATTCTCTTTCCACTCTCGCGTGGAGTTCTTTGAAGACGGACAATACTTGGTCCTTTGTCTTCAACGGTGCCGTCCACAGCTTCCGGCTATGGTCATCTATGAATGTTACGAAGTACTGGGCTCCGCCATGTGACTTCGTTTCTACCTGACACACATCAGTGTGTACCAACTCCAATGGTACACTACGTCTCATCGGTGGTCTTGAGCGGAAGGAGGTCCGGTTTTGCTTACCGGCCAGACAGTCGGTACACTTCCCCAGTTGTACGTGCTTTACCGGTATCAGGTTGTCTTCGGCAAGCCTCTTCATCCCCTTCTCGCTCATGTGGCACAGTCTCTTGTGCCACAGCTCACCGGTAGTGTCAGCTGCCACGTTCAGCTCCTCCGGACATAGCCGGGAATTCATCAGGTACAGTGTGTTGACCTTCCGGGCCCGAGCCACTATCAGGCTCCCTTTGCTGAACTTCATGACACCGTTCCGGATGCTACCCGTGTAGCCTTCATCGTCTAGCCTCCCGGCCGAAATCAGATTCAATCGAACCTCCGGAACGTGTCGAACATCCTTCAGCAGCATCTTGCATCCGGTTGATGTCATCAGCCACACGTCTCCTATGCCGGCAATCCGGCATGTACCTTCATTTCCCATCCGGACACAGCCGTGCTCACCGGCTGTGTAGGATGAGAAGTATTTCTTCTCCGGGGTCAGGTGGAACGACGCTCCGGAATCGACCACCCAGGTCATCTCTTCACCGGCAAGGTTCAGCTCCGTCTCTTCGGTAATGAGCATTATCTCTTCTTCACTTGCCGCGAGTGCCGTCGTTCCTTTCCGGTCCTGCCCTCGCCGATCCGGACCTCTCCGGTCCGCGGCTCCCCGGTATGCACCGTTTCGCTCCGGTGACTTCTTCGAATCGGTACCGTCGGTTCCGTTGTCTTTCCGGAAATGCCGACAGTTCTTCTAGAAGTGCCCTGGCTTCCCACAGTAGAAGCATGTAGGTCTTCCCCTCGACTGCGACCGTGTCCCCGACTTCTCCCGTCTTTGCGGACTTCGGTTCTGTTGTCTTCCCCGTTCCGATTCGGTAAGCAGCGCCTTCGAGTCGGAGGCCGGTTCTTTATCTCTCCGACGCGCTTCTTCATTTAGAATACTTGTCTTTACCGTTTGTAAAGACAAGTTCTCTTCCTTACAGGAGGTGCTGAGTGTAACTACCAAGTTCTCCCAGCTCTCCGGAAGGGTACACATCAGCATGATGGCTTGCATTGCGTCATCCAACGGGAACTTGATCGCCACAAGCTGGTTCACGAGTCCCATGAACGTGCTGACGTGTTCGACCATGCTCTCGCCATCCCGGTACTTAAGATTCACTATCTTCCTCATCAGGGAGGTCCGGGTCAGAGCATTCTTCCTCTCATACAGTCCGGACAGCTTCTGCCACATCTCATAGGCGTTCGTATCGTTCGCCACATGTTGCAGGACACTTACATCGACATATTGCCGGATCGTCGCTACGACTTTCCGGTTCAGGAGCTTCCACTCCGACTCTATTACTCCCTTGGGTATCTCGGCATTGTCGATCGGTTCGTATAGGTCTCGGACGATGAGAAGGTCTTCCATCTTTATCTTCCAGTCGGCGTAGTTCTGTGAGTTCAACACCATCATGCCCGGAGGCCCACTACCGCCGCCTTCCATTTTCTGTGTTACCGTCGCTCTGATACCACTTTGTTAAACACAGTGCTCGGCCACAACCGAGGAATAGGATCAACTCTCAGAAAACAGGAAATACAAAATGCACGAAGACAATAGAGAGACGAGTACACAGGATGTTTTGCGTGGAAAACCCTAAATGGAAAAAACCACGGGAGTCCTCAAACTCCAAATGTCACTATAAACAGAGATGTACAATGGTGAAGCTACAAGGCAACAACCTTGAGCTCACTGTCTTCGCCACAAGCGGCGGTAATACACAGAGGCAACGACCTCTACATCTCTCTCTCTCTCACTCTCTCTCTCGGCTGCTCTCACTTCGCTCCCTCTAAGTGAAAACAGAAAAATGAGCAACAACATTAAACTGTTTGCCCTAAGTCATATTTATACACATATGACTTTCGGGCTATTTACAAATATAGCCTCAAGGGCCCTTGGCAAACATATTCACAAATATGTCCCCGCATCCGGATCTCTCTCCGGGTACATTCGTCATCCGGCTCCGTAGCCGGGATCTTCATCATCCGGATCCGTAACCGCAACCGGGCTTGCCGTCATTCATCTCCGGACATCCCATCCGGAGGGACCGAAATCCCAACACCTTTGGGATGTATTCATGTAGAACTTTGTTCATTGCATTCATCATATGAGCAACCGAATTTGTCGCACCTTGAGGTAGAGTGCACATTCGAACCAACCCAATTGGTGTTTTTATTGTTGTGATATTGCGACTATCAATTGCTAGTTGAAATTGGTCGTGTCCTGAATATAGGTCTCCCAAAGAGTAAATTGCTCTTCCAGCAAACGCTTCCGCAAATTCATCAACGATCGGTCCGATTCCCGCATTTCGGATTGTGACTTTGTTGACTGGTTGTAGATCTTGAATGAATCTTAGAGAACCATCTTTCTTTGGAACTGTGAACCATCTATTGGAGTATGGTGCATTTGAAGGCTCTAAAATCTTCATCTTGACTTTATCCTTCAACAGCTCCAACAATTGAGGTAATCGAGCTCTCGGTATTGCAATAGGTTTGAAATTCCAAGGAATATGAGGGATAGTAAATATTACCATTGGCGTCACCACCTTTGGATTTACACAACCAATCTCCTCAACTTTGAATGCGAACGCTTTCCCATGCCTAAAGATCATTTCTTTGAAAGTCGTGATCTCTGATTGTAGAAGAAATTCACCCCTTCCGATTCTCAAGTTATTTATTGTCTCTGAAGTGAAGTGATGTCCCATCTTCTCTATTGGTCGAAGCATAGGCTCGGTTGCTGCTGCCTCCATCTTGTCTTCACTACCAATAGGTAATGGTACTGCAACAGGTTTGACCTTTTTATCTATTGTTTTACATATTTTGTATTACATAAACTTTCTACTTCTTCATATTTACAATTATACCTATCAATTTCATAATACATATCAATTGAGTTTACATGTATCTTTCGAACATTCTCATCATCTTCTTTCAAATACATTTCTAACTCTTCTAAAGTATTTGCAAAAGAAATTTCTTCCATAACACTTTCAATCTGCTCTTCCATTTCAAGTACTCCATTATCCTTCAATGCCTGCTGAAACAGATTAGCATTCTTTTTCAAGTTCCTCTTGCATTCATACATCCTAGTCACACATATAGCACCACTTTCAGAAACATGAAATGACTTATTCATATGTTGTAATGCCCTATATGAGGGTCTTTTAATAATGGGACTATTGCAACCCTCACTCGCAACAGTCCTAGTCAAAAACCTGATTATCAAAATCATCATAGTCTTTTGGTATTGAATGATCACGAAGCTCTTGCTTGTTCCTCTCATGATTTGGGCGAACTGTCATAAATTGTACAGTTCGTCGTCCATCTTGGCTACGGATTTTCGCATAGGCAGAACCATTGTCGAGGACTTTGGTCTCCATCCGTACCGCTGTAATGTATGGTTGCCCCAGGATTATTGGATAGGTAGATCCTTCCTGCACAAAGAAATGTTGATCTACCTCTATATCACCAATAGTAACCTTTACATTTGGGCACGCACCAAATAAATCTTCCGTGACTGATGTGGCAACTTTTACTCGCCAACCATGTTGAGTATCAATTGGCCATCTACCTTTCTTGTAAAAATCAGCACTCATTATATTTATTTCAGAACCATGATCAATAAGTGCCATCACGGGGTCTGGAACATTTCCAATCTTCACATGATGCTCAGTAGTGGCTCTTGCCCAACATTTGCGAGAGTAATGGCTTCTTACATCTGTTGAATTTATCATTGAGGTTATGCATGTTGAGAGTCAACAACGATATTGTTTGACTCGTTGCTCACCACTTCATATGCCACCTTCGGATTTGTCTCTTTAACCTGCTCATTTACTTGCTTCTTTCTTTCACAATATCAATTATTTCATCATGAAATTCCTTTTTTGCAATACCTAACACTTCTCTTAGTGTAAATTCTACTCGACTGTCTAGTATTCTTGTTTCTAAAACTTTCTTTAAATCTGTATCCTTTTCAATATCAGACATTAATTTGAATGAAGGACCAGATTTACCTTTTTCGACCTTTGCGTCCATCTCTTTTCTTTTGCTGTCTCTTGTCTCATGCTTTTTTGTTGAGCCAATCTCATCATCCGGCCTTTTCCTTTTTTCTTCCACTATCACCTCATGCTCTTGGTGTTTTGCCATCTGAGCATAGACCGTCATAGCATCTACTGGAACATCCCATCCAGTGTTTTTCCTTACAGAATCTCTGGCAACACGAAGGTCTTCCATCTTCATCTTTTGCTTTTGTGCGATACTTACAACCTTCTCCTAGAATGATGATCGGGATGGCATGTCATCGAGGCGCATTCCTGCCGTTGCCGAGTAGTACATTGCAGAAGCCTTCTTTGCTTCAGCTTCTTCAAATTTAACCTTAACACCACCATCACCAAAGTTCTTTGTAAGTGGACTTCTAGTTTCAGTTAAATAAATGTTACCATTTTTCCAATACACCAAGTCTCAATTTTCCATGTCTTTGTATTCCGCACAATCATGTAATCGATGTTCGAGACTATCACACCACATGCATCGTGGTCGAAATGGTTCCCTTGACCTCGAAGTCTGACCATTCTCAAGCTTTGCCACTTTAATTGTTAGATCTTTCATACTTTGAACTAAATCATCAAGCAAAGATTCACTCTTAGTTTCGATCATTTCTCGTGGTTGATGGACCATTTCGTGTGATGGTTCTTGACCAAGTCTTTGAACTTCGATGTTTTGCTCAAGCCGATTTGTGATTCCCACATGTGGTATTTGTAGCATTACACCATTCCTTTGCATTCTTTTCATAAATTTATTACAAGCATTTTTTACCTCATTCCAATCTGTCGTTATACCATCCTCGGTATTTGGCACTTCAAGCATAAATTCCAATTCTTTTCTATATCTCTTGTCAACTGCTTGCAAAAATGAAGCAACCTTTTGCCAAGACAAAGAATTTCTTTCTTCTGGCTTTAAGTGTCTATACATCCTATCAAACTCTTTTTTTGTGTCAGCCACAGATAACCCTTTATCTTCTTTTAAGATCCATTCATGAAATGAACGCATAGTAACTCGAGAGAAATCCTCACGAGCATATTCAGACACAAGTGCTTCTTTGAATGCATTCCAATCCAAACTATGCAATGCTTGTATTTCACGAATTTTATCTCTTAATTCCATTTCCGCTAGTTTATAAAAGTTTGCTATCATATTGACATCATTCACACCAAACATTTCCATTTCATCATAATATATATTGACATACTTTGAAATATTTGTACCATCAAACACACCAATCTTCTCTCGAACTTCTCGTAAGGCATGAAATAATTGATCTTGATTCAATTTTTCAATAAACAACCTTACCGGATCCATTGTACTCGTACTTGCAATGTTGATGTTGATGTTGACTTTAGATGTCTCTTCTACTTCCCCGTTTCACGTCGGGTTCACCAAATTGTGTCGTGATGTGGCTCGCCTAGAAGCGTAGCGTTGCGCAAACAAAGGATAACGTGAAAGTGAGGAAGGAATCACTGGGATTATGGATGGAAGAGATGAAAGAGTAGAGATGGAGTGAATAGAGATCAATAAGATATGACAAAATAGGATTTTTAAGGAATATAAGATAAGACAAGATAAGATATAAAATAATATATGAGAAAGTGTATGAAATTTATAATCATTTTCATGAAAGAGTTACAAAATGATTCTACACTTCGTTGAACCTCCGAACTTTGTCTTGCAAGGTAATCGCTCTTCTCTTTCTTGATCGTAGACCACTACAATTTTCACTTCAATATTTTGATGACGATAAGGCTCGAACTGCCTCCCTCTTGTTGAGAGTTGACCACCACGACCGCCAAGCTGGAGCTCCACCTTTATGTTAAACTTCTTCCCTTCTTTATCTATTTTTATGGAATCTCTTATGTAATACATAATTTGATTGATATCTCATACATATCTCCCTTTGATCTTCTCTTTCACCCTTTAAATAGGTGCCCCCATGCATATGATGCATTGGAGGGTACAAGACATGCATGTGATGCATGATCGCCATTTGGCGTTCATGCATTACATGTGATGCATGATAAACATCTCGCTCATTTGAGCTTTTATGTATGAAACAATATATGTAATAACAATAAACATAAAAATATAATTTTAAAGATAAAGGACCTAGCCTAATGGTAGGTGTGTTGACTTTGGTGTATGAGGTTGTGGGCTTGAGTCTCAAAATACTATTGAATACAACATACAACTTTACTTTTATATCATGAAGCAAATCCTTTATGTAATATAAAGTATATATAAAGTATGCTTTATTTTATGTATATTACTCGTATAGAGTAAATGGTAAGATTTGAGAGTCATAGGGTGGGGTTATTGGTTCAAGTCCTCTCTTGTTCATGTAATATATATAATATTATCATAGTGAAGCAAATCCTTTATGTAATATAAAGTATATATAAAGTATGCTTTATTTTATGTATATTACTCGTATAGAGTAAATGGTAAGATTTGAGAGTCATAGGGTGGGGTTATTGGTTCAAGTCCTCTCTTGTTCATGTAATATAATATATCTATCTATCTTTATATATAGTATTTGCCTCTACATATAATATATAATATTATCATAGTGAAGCAAATCCTTTATGTAATATAAAGTATATATAAAGTATGCTTTATTTTATGTATATTACTCGTATAGAGTAAATGGTAAGATTTGAGAGTCATAGGGTGGGGTTATTGGTTCAAGTCCTCTCTTGTTCATGTAATATAATATATCTATCTATCTTTATATATAGTATTTGCCTCTACATATAATATATAATATTATCATAGTGTGTTGTTAATATTATCTTTATATATAAAACATTATCAAGATTTATTTTATTTTAGTTACATATTTATCTTATTGTAGACTTTTAATGTGAAGCTTCCGTACTTCACGACACCATAGCTTCCAATTCCAGAATTTGTCCCAACTCAACGGATGGCTTCATGCTCCCCTACAAGGTTGGGGGGGGGATATTGACACCTCTCAATCAACCTCTGGTATGCTCTTCACATTTGCTGGACGTGCTATAGCATAGCGAAGTAAAAGACAAACTTCGGTGGTGTTGTCAAGTACTGAAGCAGAGTATGTAGTAGTAGCTCTCATAGCCAAAGAAGAAATCTGGATTAAGACAATTATTGAAGATCTTGACATTTTCAAACTCTCAGAAATGAAGATCTATTGTGACAAGCAGTCGTGTATAAAGTTAGCTGAAAACCAAAAGATCACAGATCAAAACGAACACATTAGAGCTCAACATCACTTTATAAGAGAATTGGTAGCAGCTAAAGAGATGATTTTATAATACATTTCAACAACCACCATGTGGGCTGATTTCTTAACGAAACCTGTCTCAAGCCAAAAACATTGGTTGTGTTGTTTAAAAATTGGCCTTAGTTTACTAAACCATAAGAAGAAATAAATCGCTTACCTTATTAATGTAAGCAATATATATTAGGAATCCTAATTTGATGAGAATATTTTATTTATTCTCTTTAATTTACATATATATATATATATATATATTGTTTTATTAAAAATATATGTACATTTAAGTTTTATATATATTATAAAAATATTATTAGTGTGAGTTCCCATTTTTAATGTGAGATAAAAATATGAAATTTATGGGAACCTTTTATTTATTTTATTTATTTACATATATTTATTTATCTTTAATTGTATTAAAAAATAAAATAAATACATTTAAGTTTTATATATATTATAAAAATATTTTTAGTATGAGGTCCCGTTTTAATAATAAAAATATCAATTTTTGTGGGAGAGTAAAAAGTGGGGAATTAATGAACCTTTTATTTAGGAATACGCTATTTGCCCCCCCTAAATTTATTTATTTTTGGCTATTTTGGCCCCCTTATTTTGGCTAAACCACCCCCGCCCCCCCAACAAAAAAAAAGAGTTGTCTACTCCTGCTTTCCAGATCTCCAAAGGGGACAGACACTCTCTTCAGTATCTCTTAGAGATATGGCGTAAGCTCCTCTCCCTTCTTTCTCTTTCTTCTTCTTCTTCTTCTTCCTCAAGTTTTCAATCAATTCTGCGGATTCCTTTTTCTTTTACATTTATTCTTCATTTTCCTTCTCCTTGATGCGTTATCTTTGATGATTAAGAGTTAAAATGATGCCTTTCCGTCTTCTGAACTGTAGGTTTCCGTGGACGCTCTGAGAGTGGCCAATGGAATCGATGGTGATACCATCTATGTAGGAGAGACACTCATTATACCTAACTAAGGATCCATGTCACTCTCTGATGATTTCTATTGGACTTTTATCCTATAAAATCATTTGATTTTCTTGTTACGGAATCTAAAATGAAAACCATTCTTGGGTAAAGAAAAGAAAACAAACTTTTCTCATAGTTAATTTTTTCATATGCATCGAAATCAAAGAAATGATAATGTTCCCTTGCTCGACAAAAACTGAATCATCCGCTTTTTTTTTGGTCTGTTTGTTTCTGTATCGATTTCCATATCCATGTTTGCTACTGGGATCTACAAGGATGGTGAGACTAACGTGCACTTCAGAAGTGAGTTCTCAAGATCAAAGGAGAGTCTTAGAGATGTCTTAGAGAAGATGATAGATAGATCTTTAAACAGTGGTTAAGTTTTGATGTGAAGCATGTTTTTAGAAATTAGGGAAAAGAGGGCCTCTCAGCCCCATAGAACCTCAATTGGTTACATGATGTTTTGATCGATCTTGAATATCTCATTTTGTGGCCATCTTAAGGTCTCCATTGGTTAAATGATTTTCTAGGGATCTGTAATATCTCAAACATGATGGCTTGTGTTTCACATGAATCTCTTACTGTAAACCATATTGAACTAATTCTCCCCTTACAATAATGTGGTGTTAATAGTATGCCAATGCCAATTCATTGTCTTCTGTGTCATCTGATAACATGTTCATCATTCCCCATCTTTTGTCACGTATATTTCTGTTTTGTTTAGCAATATTCATTGTCTGTTAGTTGTCTCTTATGTTTGGTGGTGGAAATAGGAAACAAGCAACTTAAATAGGTCTAGCTATGTCCATGGATCAAACAAAGCATTGTAACCTGAAACTTCTCTAAAGATACAACTTATGAGTCACCTAGGCAGTAAAGTGGAGAATGCTTATATCTTCTTTCCCAATAACACTTAAAACAATACCTTGTTGGAACAAATCTGCTTGTCTAAGACAAAGGCAGTCGTAGACTAGAATTTCCAACAAGCTTATTCCCCAATGAATGATAAGGCATAGTTAAGTAAGAGGTCCTTTGTTAAAACCGTGTTCCTCTTCCAGCTAGAGGATGCAAAAGAGATTAAACGAGTGACTTGTCAAGTGATTTGGCTGTTGTTGTGAAGTACCAAATAGCTAAAATGAGTTATATTAATGGAAGTCAAATACAACCTTCTTGGTATTACAAAATAAAAATAAAAATTGTGATAGTTCTCACCTCAGCCAAATTTTTTTTGTGATATATATCAACTATTACACTTTACAACCTCATAAAAAGGTTTATCAACTATTACATAAAAAGGAATCGTTGTCAATAACATTCTTAGTATTGCAGGGGAAAATAGCCAAAATGGGGGGGCAAATGCATATTGCAAGTGCGTGCATTGTGACCAGCTTGACCACATTTGGAACATTTGTGACCGGTAGAGTACTCAAATAGTGACTCTCCCTTTGGTTGGCCTTTTTGTTCTTCGACCCTGTAGGGCGACCTCGCTTCCTAGTCACCACCACTGGATTGGAGAGAGATTGCAGGGGTGCCTGACTTGCTTCATCCTATCGTGTCATGAGAACAACAACCTGGTCATCGTCAGTTTCATATAATCTTTGCTCGATGTTCCTCATCAAACGCTTTCTGGGAGACAAACATCTCAACTATAGCGGCGTGTTGAACCACTGAACATGCAATCAAGTGCCATTGACAGTGAATATCTTCAATATGTAATCTTTCATTTCTTTGGATGCATCTCAAAATGTCATGACAACATGGGACACCAAAACTTGATCGAAACAACCCCATACATTCATCACCATAATCGTTGTCAATAACTTTCTTGTACTGCTCTAGTAACTTGTCTAATGCCTGTTTGGATATCTTCTTTACTAGCGTCCTCATGAACTTGAGTGCATGTCGATGTGCCTTTGTAGACTTGTCAAACTCCATTTTGGTGTTCAATTCTATCAGCTGTGTGTCCAGTAGTAAACGAATTTTCTTCAATACAATGAGCAGATCGTTATTTACAATGCCTAAAACCCTCTTGACGACATAATGGTTGCCTTCACTGCGAGAGGTGCTGGTCATTCCAAAGTGAGGGAAGCGACCAATCCAATAACGTACTTCTTGTCTTTGTGAATTAGCCAAGTCTTGTATACATACTGCACCAACGCATCATGACTTGGTCGCCATTTCATTTGAAACGTGGCCAAGTTAGCCTCAAAATCTAGCTCGCTAGAAGAGTATAGAAGCTGGTTCCAGTCGTCCATATAGGCGTTTGTGTCGTCAGTGCTTGCAAACTTTGTCGTTGCATAGGCCAGAATGTTTTTGTTGACATGCCAGATGCAAAGCAAATTCTTTGTAGAAGGGAACACGATAACAATTGCAGTCATCAAGGCAAGTTCTCGATTAGTTACAACTACTGATGGCTTTGTCACAAATTCGAATGACTGCAATGCCCAAACATACATGGGTTCCGTCTCGTTGCATATGAACACAAATCCAACATTGAACGTACTATTTGTGGCCGTAATTCCAACGATTTTGAGCAACGACATGCCTTGAATCTATTCGTTTTGAAGGTGCAGTCCATGACAAATACCACACTGAACCGTTTGGCAAGATCTGCCGACTTTTGATGACAAAAGAAAAGGCCACTGATTGAGCCGTTTGAGTTCACCTTGGAATTGAAGATAAAGTCGCCAGTGGAGATCTCATCGTACAACGCTTGAGTTGGCGAGTGCCCATCAAGAAACTCGGCTCTTTCAACCACTTTTTCGTTGTAGATTTCTTTCCTGGTGGTCCATTGATTTCCGGTTTTTTCTCTCAAGTAGGCCAGAGTTGAAGCCGCACCAGTTCCAACATTTGCCATGTCTCGAACAATGGCTTTTTCTGTATCTGTTAGTCTACGAGCCGTTGATATACCACCGAGATTGTCAAAAATAGGATGGTTGTGTAGAATAACTGCCTTTTTAATAGTCCACTGTCCCGTTTTCTTCGAGAAGTTTGTTCTAACGAAGAATGGGCAGTCCATTAGACTAGTCCCTGTTTGTCTTTTGCGAGTATCGTCAGTCAAGCCTAGAGGGTTGCGATATTTTTCCCCATAGTAGCACTTGAAAGTGACTTTTCTATTGTCGCTATGCTTATCCACCACGACGATGATATTCTGAGCACGGAAATGGTTCTTGATAAAACTGATTAGAGCCCCTCTCTCAGTGAAGGTTCTATCGATAATTGAAGCTGAAGACGGTTGGGGAGACATGTTGTGAAGCCAAAATGGGGGATTAGCAGAACTACCAGAAAATTGGGGGGCAAAATAGCCAAAATGTTGAGAATGACCAGAAAATTGGGGGGCAAAATGGATGGGAACAACTATGTGTTGAGCTACGAAGTGAGAGCTATCAAAATGGCCAAAATAGGGGGGACAAAATAGCCAAAAAAAATTATTTATTTTTAGGGGGGGGGCAAATAGCGCATTCCTTTATTTATTATCATTATTATTTATATTTATTAAAAATAAAACAAATACTTTTATCTTTTAAGTTTTCCATCTATTATATTAAACTATTATTTAATGTAAGTCCCTTTTTCAATGTGAAGTTAAATATCCCCTATTTAATGTGAAAGTCTCATTGTTATATAATATATATATTAGAAACTAAAAAGTATGAATTCTTTTTTTCTTTTCTTTTTAACGAATATTTTTCATGCATTCTTATGCGTATTCGTATGCATTCGTTTGGTAACCCCCACGAATGCGAATATGCCAATCTATGAAATTTAGGATATTAGAAAATACTTTACCATGAATAAAGAACCATGATGGTTCACATGTAACTGTTTTACTTCAAGAACCGTGA
This sequence comes from Azolla caroliniana, assembly GCF_043228905.1. Lineage (NCBI taxonomy): Eukaryota > Viridiplantae > Streptophyta > Polypodiopsida > Salviniales > Salviniaceae > Azolla > Azolla caroliniana. The sequence continues at coordinate 1,339,505 of NW_028230453.1, forward strand.
AGGTTCATATGTAATAGTTTTCCCAAGATTGTACCTATATATATACCATGAATCATTATGTTAGGGAGTTTTTATACATAGAAGCTTTGTTATCTAAAATACTTACACATCTATGGTCACTTGTAAGATCTACGGTCTCTCCCTTGATCTTATCCTTCGTGTAAAGTAGCTTCTCGAGGCTTCCATTGTTGGGATACTCATATACTAACAATGCCTTCCCTTTCTCGTAGCACCAGCCACTCAACCACAACAAATTCCGATGCTGAATGCTGCTTATGATCCTCACCTCCGATGCAAAAGACGTTTCCCCACCCTCTTTCACATTCTCTTTCAGCTTCTTGATGGCCACTAGCTACTAGGATGTTGGATGTTCATTGGGCAATATACCTTTGTAGACCTGGTTGAATCCACCCTCCCCAAGTAGCATTTTGTGGCTGAAATTGTTGGTGGCTCTCTTCAACATATTGTAGCTAAATTGTTGGATGTTCGCACTTGCTGCCGCATGAGCAATATACAGTTAAGATTTCTTTGGCCTCAAGATGTGGTAGAATTCTCCAATGGAAAATCAAATGATGATGATGAGTTAGGAAAAGGAGTGAAAAAGAGATGCCCAATATGAACCCTAGATCCTCATGGTTGGGAGGATTGGAGGATTTGAGTAGAGGAGAAATGTTGGTCAACTGAGCAGCATCAAAGGTCGAGATGTACCATGAATATATGTCATAGCCGGAGAGGGCTTGGTATTGTCTGCATGCATGGTAGATCCACTTGTTGTCGTTATGCCCACCCACATTGATGTGTCTTGAAAAGCACTAGGATCAATGGAAGCTTGCAATACTGGGGATCGACCCTTGCGGTCGAGAGAATTTGCGTAGTCGGTACTGTCCTCATAGTTCATCAACCAAACGTGGACCAAATTCGTGGAGGCTTTGAACTCAGTCCAGGCTTGAAAATTGAAGTTTCAAAGCAGAGAGAGGCCGACAATGCCCAAAGTATCGATAGTCTTAATAGATTTCAAGCTATTGAAAACATGTTCGTGTTCACAAGTGGAAGGATCGCGCATTCCACTTGTAGAATCTTCTTGAAAATATCCAAATATACCCTCTCTACAAAAATTGGATGCACTAATACGAGTGGAGATCATTAGAAATTCAAATAAGTTTGGATGTGTTGATAAGTTAATGTAGGCATAATAAAGTTCAACAATGGCTCAATATCTCACTAATGTGCGACATGGGAAACACTAAGTTAAAGACTTATATTAATTTGGTAATGTGAAGTGTTACAAAAATATGAGGTGTACTTGTAACCATACTAATAAAATGAGTTATAATTTATACTTTGACCCATACTCGCATGTATATATAATTGTGGACAATGTAGGATAGTGAACTTTAGGATAATGTGATTGGAATAACAAACTTATTAAGGTATTTAATACTTGTATTTAAAGTTGATCTAATCTATTCCTCAGTTTGTTCATATGGGATCAAACCATATGTATATAATTGTGGACAATATAAGACAATGAACTTTAGGATAATGTGATGGAAATAATAAACCTATTAAGGCTTTCAATTTGTATTTAAAATTGATCTAAGATTCTATTCCTTACGTGTTTCACACGGGATCAAACTCCGAACGATAACGCTAGTGGAACTACAAGCGTATAAAAACATGCGGATAACGCTAGTGGAACCATTATCAACACACTACACAATCTAAGCAGCAATGGAAGAGAAACATAATAGTTTTAACAATAGAAGACAAAGATCCATAATATATGGATTGGTATATATTAGACACGGAATGACAATCTCAACTATTGATCGCAAATAACAACATGGACAATCATGGCAACAATTCTACGAGCATGTTATGTTAAGGTAAAGTTTGTCCAAAATTAGCCTTAATTTAAACTAATTCATGTTTCTCCATTTTGGTAGTCAGCTATGGATGCGGTGAAACAAACCAATGTCATAAGTCTACAAACCAAGTATATAGAAATAAAATTGAAACATATAGAAGATTATAAAGAATGGAATACACCAAGTAAAACCCAAAATTTGTATTAGTAATGTGAATTCCAAACAATACATTTCGTGAACAAAAGAGTCTATTACATAGGAATCAAATCGTCAATGTCATTTTCTTCTTCATCCTGTATAGAAGTCTCTTCGGCTATACGTGCATTGTCTTCCCCTGTTAGCCGAGCCAACAAAATATCTTTTATAAGCTCGTCATCAAGCTCTATTAGCTCCCCCGGTTCCCTAGCTAACGGAGGAATAGGCTCTCGTGAAGCAGGTTGAAACCTTTCGGTATCAGCGAGGTTCTTGTACCGACCTCCTCGTCTTGGTTTGGGCACTCCCACAAAGCCTTAATACTCATGTTTATAAATATAACTTGCTCCTCATCCTTCTCCAATGCAACTGTGTTTCTAAAGAGCTTCAATGCACATGTAGACATTGTACCTGTGAAGAAAGCAACAAGAAGATTTAGTTTTCAAACAAAAAAGATTCAGTATTGGTTATCTCAAGATCGTTAACCTAGTTCGAGGAGTACCTGTGCCAGAAAAGAGGTCTAATATCCAATCTCCTTCGACAGAAAACATCTCAATCAAGCGCATCATAAGTCGTTGAGGTTTTTGGTATGGGTTGAGAAGTCCCCGTTCTGTCGTGGTGACATGTCGCAATTTCTGTGTCACTTTTGGATATATCAACAGATTTGAACCTCCGACTTCATTAGAATGCTCCTTGATTCTTTGTTTCTTTATTTCATCGAAGTAACCAACCATAATGTATTCAATGGCATTTATGAACCGAAAGGTTGGCCCTTTATTGACATTGGTTTTCATCCTATAACAAATATTGCATTGAGTTAAGAATAGATTGAACAATCTTAAGAAAGGCAATATAGTGAATGAGACTTATAAATAATCCTTACCATGCCAGGTTCTCGATTCCATGGCAACGAGATCTCAAATCTTGAGCTACCGAGTACCCTTGGTTCATACTATGAAAGACAACTATCCTCCACAAGGATGCAGTGGTTAGCTCAACAAAATCCTTGACCATCTTCTCTAACTGTTTGAACCTAAACGGTTCATCGTCGTATGATGACCCTGCCATTCAAAATCCATATGGAATATCAACAATCATTAGCGTATATTCCTTCTTTGGCACTTTTTGGATCATGTCAACGACATCGCCGCAAATCACGTTGTAGTAAAGATCTCTCGTAATATCCTTTTTGTGGCTAAATTTTTTGAAGGAGCCATCTTCCTCAATTTTGTACGCCTTGACTAAGCGTCGATCCTTTTCTTTTCTGGCTCTCTCAAGATGTGCAAGGAAGGATGTCGGGAAATCATGTATATCCTTAACTTCTCCTTGTTTCTTGCCACGACACGGTTTCTAATAGAAGCAATAAGACATCAAATATTATTACACAACCTCTACATATGAGGAAAACTTAATGAAAAACACCAATACTAACCCAATCCTTGAATGCAATAAAATACTCGGATAACACCTTATATGAAGACGTTAGAGGATAACCCTTGGTCACTTGTTCCCACTTTATGCATCCAAGTTGTTTCATCATAACTTCTTGGATCTTCATGTACACCTTATGACTGTGAAATTAGAAAACAAGATTAGAACTTTCAATTGCACCATATTGAATTCAATATCACTATTTGAAAGACTTACTTATTGAACTCAGTGACAATTTCTTCAAGGCTTAAATATTTCGCCACAACCCTTGTCAAAATAGACACAAGAAGCTGCTCATCCTTAATACCTTGCATCGCTCTCCACAGAGACAACTTCATGTCGTCAGCCATTTCTTCAATTGTTAAATCGATTTTCTTGGCCGCTTGTGACTTTAATTCTAGTTGAGGGTCTACCTTACATTTCTTTTTTCATTGACCTTTGACCTCATTATTCTCCCACATTCAGAAGATTTGATCTTGTAGGTCCCATACTTCTCCATCTCTAAAGGCAAGTTGAAACCAAGACTCATATTTCCGAAGACCATCCGACTTAACATTATCATCCACCACAATGCTGACCTCATGAAGGCATTGACGTCGTAGGCCGGTGTGTAGCTTCACACCAAACTTTTGTATGACGTTGTCGTGAAGATCCATCACTACGCGCGGATCGTGAAGCGGAACCGCCGGGGTTCTGGACCAGAAGGATTTAGAGTCGATACAAGCTTTGGCGAGAAAGTACTTAAGATAGATTGGGAAAGAGAGAAGTTGAGATTACACGATTGAGAGAGATTGATTGAACTTTTAACTTTAGATTTAAGAAGCAAGTTACACGATCAATTTGATAACGAATTTCTTCCTCTTAATTTTCATAAAAAAAACCGTGTCTTTTCTCCTCCCCCTTCCCTCTTTTATAGATGCTCTCATGCATATGATGCATGTGAGGGTACAAAACATGCATAAATTGCATGTTTGCCATTTGGCGCTTATGTATTATATGTGGTGCATGATAACCATGTCACTCATTTTAGCTCTCATGTATGAGAATTTACATGTAAAAGTACAATGATAGAAATATAATTTCAACTAAATAGCATGGCTTAATGGTAAGCCAATTGACTCCTAACTTGGAGGTACAAGGTTTGAATCCTTTCTTGCCCTCCTTGTATATGTAAATATGTATATATATTTATATATTTATTTATCTAGTCGCCGGATACCATCGCCGGATACCGGTGCCGTCGCTAGATGCCGTCGGATGCCGTCGGTTACCGGTGCCGTCGCCGGATGCCGGCACCGTCGCCGGATGCGGTCGGATTGCCGTCGGATGCGGCCGGATCACCGGCTCCATCGCCGGTCCGGTTTTGGTTGGCCAAAACCCTTTATGAGTAGTTAGCCCACCTCCACTCTTAGTTCAAGTTACCTTGAACTCTCTATGCTCCACACATAGACACAAAGATAATATCTTTTGCTCCACCTTATATATGATGAGAGCTGTATTTGTCGTGCCTATGTGGGATATCTCACAATTTTCTCCTTTCCTTTTACAAACTTTATACCCTCATATCTTGACATTTAGTTGTCCGTTTCTCGTGTAATAAAGTGCATTCGAAACCTCCATCATTTTGTACTTAGATATTAAATCTATTTAAAATGTTATCTTCACAATTATTGTACTACGTGATTCATACTCGATTTCGTACGTTTTATGGGATTTTCACACTATTGCCGAAAATCTTCACGACAACGTCCATGTATTCATGGTGGAAGAACCTTATCCGTTCAATAGATGACATTTTTTGCCTATAGTTGTTGTCGTTGGTGTGGTCCCATGCCAAAAGGTTTGCCTCTTCAGTTGTGAGGCCCACATATATTTTGCATTCGGCATACTTGAAGAAGAAAGTCGTTGGATGCTCTCTAACAAGTTGCCTGCGTGCCTCAGCCGAATGTGATCCACCAATTACAAAGTAATTGTATTGATCATGCTTTCTCACGTCGAAGGCCTCAGTTGTGGAACATTCTTCGGGATCTACCATCACAATGAAAGGGACAATTGTAGCATGCGGATTTATTTTCATTTTTTTCTTGAGATTCTGAACATGCATCCAGTGTGGCTCTTTGATCTCAAGTGGTCTTCGTCCTGTTTTTTCATCTACAAGGGGCCGATGGATGTGTGTTATAGGAAAATTAAACACTTGCGCTTTTCTCACCAGTTTATGCTGCATTAACTCTCTATGTATCTTATTCTGTTCGGATGACAACACACCAGATGCCAGCTTAGGACCTGGCGTCCCTCTAGTGTCCTCATCTTCTGTTGAGCTTGATGAGTCGGAGTCCGACATTTTAGTGGTCTTCTTTTTTGCTGGTCTTGATTGCACTTTAGATGCCCTTTTTGGGGCCTTCACTAGGGAGGGAAAGGGCTCCCTTAGAGTTACATGGCCTTGTATATAAGGCCTCAAGGTGACAATAAGGTTTTGTGAGCTTTGTAAATCTTTTTTAAAAGACTCTGGACCACAAGATTCCTTTACTAGTCGATCTTCAGAAAGGTACGCTTTACGTACCCCCTTTGAGTACTCTATCATTATAAGAATGTTGGTTGAATCTAAATCTTCATAGTCAAATTGTAGAATACGGCCAAACATAAATGCGATGTCATTTTCAAGCTGACTGTCGCCCTTCTTCTTTGATGTATACAACACGACTTTTTTCTTGGAGTTGACGTACTGCATACACCATTCCTTGTCCGTTAGATCACGGTCAGGAAGGGCCTCACCACCAGAAGCAGCTAACATTTTCTTTTGGCTAACATCATCAGATGGTTGAGATTTTGTCTCCTTGTTGAAGAGAAACTTTTTTCCTCTCTTCATGTTTTGAGGAACTATTTGTTTCTGGGTCTCAATTGGAGAGCCTTGAATCCGGAGCTTTATTTTCTTCACAGGTCGGTCCGACAAGTTCTCAAATGACCTATTTAAGAAAGGACATGCGAAAATATAAGTTAGGTGGTTGCCTAGATTAAGTTGCATATTAAAATATACATAAGTAGACCAAGACAAAAACTAGCAGGTGATTTGTGCTAAAATCTAAATATCAATCATACTTTTTGTGAACATAATAGAGCTTTATTGTGAATTTAAATCTAGTAAGGGCTATTCAACTTCGAATATTATATATCTTAATAATTATACAAGGATATGTCTCATATTGGAGGGTAGGTATGGCTTATATTGATTCCATATCCCATATTGTTGAGAATTTTAATACGATAGACTTGAATTTGGTATCATAAAGGTAATTCATGGGTTATTTTCTATTATTTAAAGCTATTATAGGTCATAAAACCTTTTTAAGTAAGGTCGCTAAATGTTACAAAATGTAGCAAATGTCACTTAAAAAGTCTGAATTGGACATAAAATTGGTATCTTTTCACACATATACCAATTTGTTCCCCCAAAGACACAATATTCCTATTTAAAGTTTGTGTTTTATACAGTAACTCGATACGGCGTATTTAAACAGGAACTTGATACGGCGTATCGAGTTTTTGTATAAAACACATACTTTACACAAGAACTCGATACGGCATATCGAGTTCCTGTATGTAATACAAAATTTAAACACACCAGATATGGTGTATCGAGTTCCTGTATATAACACAAACTAATAACAGGAACTTGATACGCCGTATCGGGTTCCTGTATAAAACACAAACTTTATGTCACGGATCATAAACTCAAGAGACAACCAAGAAGATAACCAAATGGACAAGAAAGAAGATAGTACTAAAAGAAAGACTCCATAACTGGTGTTGTTCACCTTGAATTCCTTCAAGGTGAACTCCTCTATTTATACTACATGGCATGCATACTTGTTGCACGCATGTGAATCTACAATAGAGCATGTAGGTATGCATGCATGTGCCAAGTGTAAATACTACAAGGGAGCAACTATGCACATGATGCTAGCAAAATAATAAGGACCAATTACATACATAACTAGTACTAGATATCTTGGTTAACTCATAATAGTAGATTATAACATGGTCATGTCAAGAGTTCGAATCTTGACATTATCCCCCCTCTTACGCCGCCTTCCCAAATCGGCCGCTGGTTTGTGGGGATATCGGTGATGAAAATCTTGGACGACCTCTGGGGCATTTTGTAAATTTGCCGATGGTTCCCATGTGGCCTCAGACATGGGGTAACCCCTCCATAGGACGAGGTATTGCAAGTGTCGACGGTGCCAACGCGAGTCAAGGATTTGGTCGACCTCGTATTCCTCCCCTGTCGTCAATTGCACAGGTGGTGGTGGTGGGGCTTGACGTCCTGGGAGTTGTGAAGCATAATGGGGTTCGAGGAGGGAGACATGAAAAACATCGTGAATCCGGAAGTGGGATGGAAGGGCGAGCCGGAAGGCGACGGGATTGATGCACTCGATGATACGGAATGGTCCCAACTTCTTGCAATCAAGTTTCGCACATGGACGAGTAGTAGAGATGTGTCGACGTAACAACCAGACCATGTCTCCAACGACAAAGTGTGGAGTGGAAGATCGATGGCGATCAGCCTGCTTCTTGTATCGTTCATTAGCAAGACTAAGCTCCAAGGATAAATCATGATGTACTTCTTCCAAAATGCGGGCACGATCCTCCGCCGAAGGGTTCACGGAAGTGGTAGGAAGGGAAATGTTGAAGCGAGGATGTAAACCATAGGTGGCAAAGAAGGGAGTGACGCTAGTCGATGCATGGAGAGAATTATTGTAGGCGAATTCCGCGAGCGAAAGTAAGTTGACCCAATCATCTTGTTGGTAACTAACCGAGCACCGAAGATACTGCTCAAGGATTTGGTTGACACACTCCGTTTGCCCGTCAGTTTGGGGGTGATAAGCAGAGGACAACTTGACAGAGATGCCTAAAGTTTGTAGCAGGCGCTGCAAGAAGTGAGAGACAAACTGGGGTCCGCGATCCGAGATGACATCATCGGGGAGTCCATGCAAGCGTACTACATTGTTGAGTAGGAGATGCACCATTCCTTCTCCGCAAATGGTTTTGGAGCATGGAGTGAAGTGAGCCATCTTCGTAAACCGATCGACAACGACCAACACCGAGTCATAGCTATTGACCAAGGGTAGATCAGTTATCAGGTCCATAGAGATAGAGGCCCAAGGACGACGAGGACATGGAAGCGGCTGTAGTAAGCCGTATGGCCGATGATGAATGGCTTTGGAGCGAGCACAAACCTCACAACTCTTTATGTATTCTTTGACCAGCTTCCATGGTTGTGGCCACCAATACCCCCGAGAGATTAGCTCGAGGGTTTTCGCGACCCCGAAATGACCTGCAAGTGGGTCATCGTGGCATTCCCGCAACACCCGGGTGCGACATGGGCCCTTTGGGACGTATAAGAGATGATCTCGGAACAACAAACCCTCTTGTATGGTGAAGGTGTCAAGATCCTTCCTTTTGGTCGCCTTGGAGGGGTTTTGCAGACTGTCTCGAATCTCGTTGGCGAACGCATCGGTCTTGGATGCATCAGTGATTTGTTGGAGTAAAGAATCATCCTGCAACATACAAGTGGCAAACAGATGCAATTGGTCGGGTTTCAACAAATGTCTAGATTGTTGAGCATAAACAGCATCCCCAGGGCGGAGTGCAAGGTCAGCTCGGCGAGAAAGGGCATCAACCTTCCCATGTTGGCCACCAGGTCGAAATACGATCTCAAAATCGTAGTCGGCGAGAAATGTAGACCAACGGGCCTGCCTTCGATTCAAAGTACGAGTGGTGGAAAAATAAACTAAATTTTTATGATCAGTCATTACCTGGACACGATGTTGTGCGCCGGCCAAGTAGGGTCGCCATTCTTCAAAGGCAGCAATGATAGCAGCAAGCTCCTTGTCGTAAATGGGATAATTGATTTCGGATGCCGTAAATTTTCGGGAATAGTAAGCCACTGGGTGCATTAGGTTGTTGTCGTCTGCTTGGGATAAGATGGCGCCAATGGCAAAGTCAGAGGCATCGGTTTCGACTTGGAAGGGTTTTGTGGGGTCGGCATGTAGCAGCACCGGGGCAGTGATGAATGCGTGTTTGAGTGAGTCGAACGCATTTTGTGCCTCCGAGGTTCATAAAAATGGAGTGCCTTTATGGGTGAGAGCGATAAGAGGTTGTGCTAGGGTGGAAAACCCCTTGATGAAGCGACGGTAAAAATTCGCTAAGCCGAGGAAGGATTGCACATCTTTAAGTCGCCTTGGAGTCGCCCACGCCTGAATGGCAGAGACCTTCTTCATATCCATGGTGATGCCAGTGGGCGAAATGATGTAGCCCAGAAATTCGATCGAGGTACGGTCGAACTCGCATTTCTCGCCTTTGGCATAAAGGCCATGCTCGCGAAGTTTGGCCAGAACTAATCGGACTTGGCGAGTGTGCTCCTCCATGTTTGGCGAGAAAATGAGAATATCATCGAGGTAAATGACAACAAAAAGATCAAGATATTCCTGGAAAATATCGTTCATCATATGTTGAAAAACTGCGGGAGCGTTAGTAAGACCAAAAGGCATTACCTTGTACTCGAAATGCCCATACCGTGTTCGAAATGCGGTTTTCCATTCATCCCCCGGCTTGATGCGTACTAGATTGTACGCGCCACACAGATCAACTTTGGAGAAGACACGCGCAACTCGGAGCCGATCAAGGAGTTCGGGGATCAGAGGTAGCGGATAGCGGTTGCGCACAGTGAGTTTGTTGAGACCTCGGTAGTCGACGCATAAGCATAGAGAGCCGTCCTTCTTCTTCACAAATAAAATGGGGGGCCCGGTTGGTGACTTAGAAGGTTGAATAAAGCCTTTCTCGAGGTTCTCATCAAGATACACACGAAGGGCCTTCAACTCTGGTGCAGACAACGCATATAGAGGACCAAAGGGTGGACACACACCTTCTTGAAGATCAATCAGACAGTCGTAGAGCCGGTGTTCAGGCAACCGATCAGCATTACATTTTTCAAATACGTCGGAGAAGTGTTGGTATTTTTCGGGAATAACATGGAGTGTGTTAGAAATGGCGCCACAAACAAACCCATCCTGGACGGATGATGGGGTAGTCAATTCGGAGTCGACCGTCTCCGAAGGATAGGAAACTGAATTTCCCTTCATACTTTTGCATGAGCATCTTGGCTTGCTAAATGTGATCGAGCGGTTGCACCAATCCACTATTGGATTGTGCGCCTCCAACCACGTTAGTCCTAAGACGATCGGATGTCGAGGAGATGCGATGAGGTAAAAGGTGAACAAACTGTCACGGATCATAAACTCAAGAGACAACCAAGAAGATAACCAAATGGACAAGAAAGAAGATAGTACTAAAGGAAAGACTCCATAACTGGTGTTGTTCACCTTGAATTCCTTCAAGGTGAACTCCTCTATTTATACTACATGGCATGCATACTTGTTGCACGCATGTGAATCTACAATAGAGCATGTAGGTATGCATGCATGTGCCAAGTGTAAATACTACAAGGGAGCAACTATGCACATGATGCTAGCAAAATAATAAGGACCAATTACATACATAACTAGTACTAGATATCTTGGTTAACTCATAATAGTAGATTATAACATGGTCATGTCAAGAGTTCGAATCTTGACACTTTAAACAGGAACTCGATATGGCATATCGAGTTCCTGTATATAACACAAACTAATAACAAGAACTCGATACGCAATATCGAGTTCTTGAGTGCTAAAACATATTTACAAAAATGTCCATATTGCCAGGCGCTTACCTGGATTCTTGGCACTCAATTTTCTTCGAAGACATGATTCTTGTTGTCGATGCTTACGGGGAGATGACGATTTGGTGTTGTGTGCTATGGGCTATTTGTGCTCTGTGTGCTCTGTTCTGCACGTGAGTGATTGCGAAATGAGGTCTTCCTATTTATAGGGATTGACCACTGTGGTTAAAGTAACCACAATTACTTTAACCAGGGTTGGTAAGCTTAAGGTTAGTTAGTTAGACCTAAGAAAGAGTTTCTTTGACCTTAGGACACTTTTTTCTTAGACCTTAGTACACTTTATTTAGTACATAATCTTGAATGTACCAATCATGACTCTCTAATGGATTTGAATTAAATGATGCTTATGAATAAATCAATGATTAAATACTCAAACTGACATATTAATGATTATTTTATACTCAAACAAACATACAATGCCTTTGAAGGTCATAAAGAAAACAATGATAGAGGTTCATGAATGAACCAATGATTGAATACTCAAAGCAACATTTTTATGACTCTCTAATGTTTTGTATTAAAGATGTGACCATGAATGAACCAATGATTGAAAAGGCTTATATTTAAAATGGTGGGCATGAATGAACCAATGATTGAGAAGTTCTATATTAAATATGGGTGCCATTAATTAACCAATGATTTTAACTTTAAACCAACATTTATATGGCTTGGTAATGATTGTAATTATATTATACTTCATGGCTAAAGTAAATTTAATTTAAATTATATATTATAGGATTACTAAGGTATAAAATATAATTGATTCAACTTTATACTGACTAGTTTAAGTAATTATTAATATGTTGAATAAAATTATTATATTAAAAATAATATCTTTATTTATTGTATTAATATAATATTAAATAATATAGACATTATATTGAGGGAGCTTCTGTTTGGAGAGGAGTTTATGTTTAGAGAGGAACTTAGCCCAAGCATATAACTTGAAGAGCTCTGTGTGGACCTTAAGCCATGAGTGAAGACTCACCGTTCTCGATTGAAGAATATTGTTTGTCATCAGACTCTTCGTTTTCTACCGAAGAGTATTGTCTGTCGACAAACTCACCATTTTCTATCGAAGAATATTGTCTGTCGACAGACTCACCCATTTCTATCGAAGAGTATTGTCTCAGCTCATCTTCACCTACAACACATGTGAATAATGACACATGTGAAGAGTTCTCTATTGAAGAATACAATATTAATAAAGATACAGAGAATGAAGGTAGTGCTAATGAAACATCAAATATCATGGGTGATGGTCACAACAAAGAATTGGATTGTAACAAGGTTACCCCAACTTCTATGCAGGAAGAGAAATCTGGAAGCCCTATGCATATTAGAAGAATCCCATGTAGAATTCGTCTTGCCAGATTTAACTTGGTGACATCAAATAAGCAGATTGGATTTGATGTCAACAAAATATGTTGTGCCCATGGTTGTATGTCTATGATTGGAAAATCAAAGTTGCGAGAATTAAGGCGATACTATTTTTCGATGACTAGTGATGAGCAAGACACTTACCTCGGATCACATATACAAATAGTGTCTGACAAATGTATGGGGATCAAATTATCATTCGAGTATTATATCTTCCATGCGCAACAGATATGTAGAGTTGCATTCAAAATTGCATTATGTGTTAGTAACATGCGGCTACATCGAGTACAACAACGTCTACTTAGCGGGGATCAGATGCTCAATTGTAAAGAGGTTCCACGTATGAAATGTGCAATTGGAAGACATGCTATTGGTTGGATGAAAAGTTACTTTCAGTTAAATTGTGAAGTAATGCCCACTATAGGTAGGATGCACCTCTCTGATAATTACACACGTCGGGAAGTTTATAATGTCTATCGATCAGATATGGTGGGCTCACGTAATAAATCTATCACATATAGCCAATTCACAAGATTATGGAGAGCTCGGTTTTCAAATGTTATCATTCCACGTAAAGTACGCATGGGGTATTGCTCCATTTGTGCAAATCTTAAAAGTTTGGCTAAAGGTGCAAAGACATCAATGGAAAAGGATATGACTAAGAAGTTACTACAGGAGCATCGTGAGGCACAATCGTTAGAATGAAAGAAGGCGATGCATCATAGAGAGAAGTGTTTGAAGAGGCCCGAACAATACATGTGCTTAATGATAGATGGCATGGACCAGAAGAAGACATGCTTGCCGCATATGCGGAGGCTCCCCAAAGACATCAATGATGAGTGCCTTGTTCAAATGCACTTGGTGGGATGCTTGGCTTATAATAGGTCTGTTGGATCTCACGTCTTCATTACATACCCCAATGTTCACAATGACCCTAACCTAACAATTATAGTGATTCACCGAGTTTTGATGTCTTGGGGCCAACTGTTCCCCCCTGTTCTATACATTCAATTGGAGAATACTATTAGAGAGAACAAAAATTTAGTTGTGTTTGGCTATCTAAGTATGTTAGAAAAGTGAAAGTCAATTTTCTTTTGGTTGGCCACACACATGATCATATAGATCAGATGTTTAACACATTCTCTAGACAGTTGTCTCGGCATGATGCTTTCACATTACCAAAACTATTTGATGTCATTTGTGATGCATATACACCACGCCCAAAAGTGATAGACTTGAAGGAGGTATATGACTTTAAGAGATATATATTAGATGGGGGTGTTGGGAATGTTAAAGTGCTCGCCCAATTAAACAATATAAGCTTCAATCACATTTTTATGATAAAGAAAAATGAAATAAGTGGTTCTACGCATTTGTATGCTAAACAATATTCATCTTCTACAACATGGGAACCTTAAGGTGGTTGCCAGTTATTACTTTGTATGCCGAGTACAATTGTCCATGGAGCAAAACAAATGCCAATTGAGAAGAAAGGATAATTGCATAGTGACTTGGTGAAAACAATTCAGAACAAAAACAATTATGGCTCCAAGCGTTAGAAGTAAAAAGAAAGCATATTGAGGCCACAAAGAAATATGCTGCACAACAAGACACGTCATGGTGGGATGTATGTTTTAGTGATCAGAAAGGAATTATAGACAATTGTGTATTTGGTGATAATTGGAATTTAGAAACGCCATTCACATGGTCACTACAACATGATTGTGTAAATAAAACTCTGGAGCAACCAACAAATGCGATTAATGACATTTTGGTCCATCCACAACAAAGCAGCCGAAGCTAGATGGCAAGGCAATTTGCAAGAGCTCGCGGCGGGGATGTTGATTGCAACACCGGCTGATGAGAACTCACATGGCCACCAATTTTGGGTTGGTAAAATTCTAGAAGTGCTAATGCATGAAATAGAAAACACAATCAAGTCTATAAATGTTCATTGGTACAACACTAGAAGTGCAAATGCTTTTATGGGTAAGTATACATTGGAGATGATTGAATGCCCAACGACAAGGGGAGGTAGGAAGAGGAAGCGAAACATTCGTAACAACTCGACCCTTGATATCTCTGATGTGGATATCATCGTGTACGACTTCACGCTTACAAAAGCCGGATGATTAAGGAAGTCAACAATAGATATAATTTACCAGGTCTACAAGGTGGCTCGAGTCGAAGGCAAACGAGATCTGCTACATATAATCTAGAGTCAAACCATTTGGTTTATGACGAAGATAATGCACTGATTGGTACATCCAAGGATGACGAGGAGGAATCGTCATTGTATATTAGTTATAGTAGTGATTCTCTGTAAAGGAGTGATCATGAATGTATTTTTGGCTATTAAGTCTAACTACATTCCGCTTGTAACAAATCAAGTAATATAAAAGCATGTGTTTTGAATTCTTATGATTTCTAAAAAATCGTTTCTTATAAAATAACATTGGTTGTAAAGTTTGTGATATAAATTGAGAATGTAACTTTTTGAAATTCCTCTTTTTTTATTTATTTCTAAATCACGAAAATAATGGTTTTTTAACCTTTTTCATAGTATATTTGAACATGTATGAAACTGGTATCAATGTGTTTTGTAAAATCATTGAAAAAGTACTAAAATCAACCAAAATATTCCTTATCCTTCCATTTATGCGCGATCCTTCCACTTGTGAACGCGAACATGTTTGAATCAAATGTTGATTCCAACATGGCTAGAGCCGGGGTCATCAAATTGGGATGATTGCGCGATATCAAGCTCGACTGCGAAGCAATTGTGACCAAGAAAGGAGGTAGAATTGATGAAGGTGCCATTGGAGAGGCCAAGGTACCGAGCAACACTGTTGTGTGGGAATGCCTTGTCTTCTGCAATGAGGAAGACTATGCCTTCTCCACTTTGATCGGATTGGGTGATGATCCGGAAAGAGAAGGATGTGTTAAAAGAAAAAATGATGCCCGCCATAGGGCCCAAGAATTCAATCGATTCTTTGGAGATGATATGCCCCCCGCTTATATTGTGATTGTGGGTTTCACTAGGGTCTGGAATGAGTCACAAGGTATTTGCATTACCTAGGGTTGCCCTAGTTCTGTGATATTGGTGCTCCCCGCTAGGCACAATGGAGATGTCGAATGTAGAGTTGTGGAGAGGATTTTAGACATGGCCATGATCATACGTGGTGATAATCCCATAAAGACTAGCAATATGAGCCCAAGGTGCACGACCTGCACTTTTATTGGTCTTAGTGACCTTGCTCTCTCCACGCGTAGGGGTTGAGATGTGACAATGGCTATCTTTGATTTAGAATTAGAATTAGAATTTTTATCGCCCATAAAGAGGCCAGTTTTGACCTACGGGACCAAAGTATACATGTGTTCTTGATACATGTCTATGAGTGAATAAGGCATACACATATGAGCTCAACCTTCTAGGTGGTGTCATAAGTATAGCACTTAAGTTATGACTCCCTCTTAATATGTCATCATATGTTGAACGAATTACACTATATGTCGAGCATGTGAAAAGCAAGTGATATTCATCTCTACCATACCTTCATTGCATACTTTACATGCCGTCAAATTCATTAAAATTTCATACCATGATGCAACTTCAATACCTAACTTGTGGGATTGAGTGCGAAGTAGTGTGAGGGCTCTACGAGAATTGTAACTACTCATATTGGTGATGAGATAAGGTTGGATATGATCAATAAGCATTCTTGCCTTATATTGAGAGCAACATTTAGGGTTGACATTTGCAATGTAGTATTCTAGCTTTGTCCTCTTATCATTTTCCCATTTCATTCTTAATGATTCCCCCAACCTTTGCTCAATCATCACATAATGCATAACATTGCCCGAAAGCTATAAAAGATCATCCACACCCCATCTTCTAAACCATTTTCTTATGTCAACAACCCAACTAGATGAGAGAATTTTACTCTTATGATTCTTTTGTAACTTACATTCAATATTCCAAGCAAGATGTGGTAATCGATGATTTGGCATATTCTTGACTTTTGTAATGTATCTATGTACTCTTTGGAGTGCAATTATCTCAATGGGCCGAACGCCTGTTTCCAAGAGCATAACCTAGTAAGAGGTAGTGCATTTAACTCCTAATTGCTTCCTTAAAAACATCTTTTGAATTTTCTCTCCATGCATTAAGAGAGATGGTGTCACCCCATACTTCTAATCCATAAAGCAGTACTTGAGTTAGCATGGTATTGAACAACATTAGTTTTACTTCCCATTTGTAAGTATCACTTTCGTTGCATTGGTTCTCCAAAAGGTAATACAATTTCCAACTGACTTGAAGCCTAGAATCAAAGCATGCACTCCATTTATTTGTGGCAAATACATCAATACCAAGATATTTAAAGCTTTGAAAAATTTGTATATGTTCACCTCTATATGTGAGCATACGGTAATGATGGGGTTGGATGGTTTGCACTACCATCATTTTTGTTTTGTCCACATTCACTGCTAGTCCACTATAATGCCAAAAGTCTTCTAATACCCCAAGTAAATGTTGCATAATATCAACATCATGTGATAAGAGTGCAACATCATTTACATATAAAAGCAATAAGATAACATGTTGCATCAATTTGGGGCATTCAATCCTTGCAACCTTATTCAATCAGAAAAGAGGGACAACTATAGGGGACAACAAAAGTGGAGAGGGAGGGATCTCTAGGACTCAAATGTGGCCAACTCCAAATTGGTGAGTCCAAGTCTTAGTTTAGATACGTCACTCATTGACTTCTTCTTGTTTAAACCAGATCAAAGATTAATAATTTTAGTTATAATCATAATATATTGACTTGGGCTTCTCCTTCATGCTTGATTAATTTAGTGAGATTCTAATGAGATTTAAATTAAGCTTCTCATGCACTTGTCCAACTTCTCAAGAATTCGGAACCTTTGTATTCTCCCACCACATCAAACCAACTTAAACCAAGCTAATGAGTGCCATCACTTAGACCAAACCATAAAATTTGACATATTTTATCCCTATTTTATTGCCAATAATACATATGTGAACACTACTTCTTAGCATAAAAAATTGTAAAATGACATCACAATTGGCAATAAACTAAACCAATCAAGGATTTACCAAATTTCCAAGCTGACGTTGGTCTAAAAATATCACTATATTAAAAAAAGTAAGACTCATCTCGAACCATTACACCATCATTTAGACTTTTTCCCGATATATATGTGATCCATAGTTCTAAGCTCATTAAAACTTCTCACCATAAGATATTGCATTGATATCACAATTTGCAATAAAAGAAATCAATTAAAGAATCAAAATTTACAGGGAGACCAAACCCCACCCATGTGGGGATTAGTAGTCAAGACTCAGAAGACTCAAGAATTGATTGGGTTTGATTGTGTGTATTATGTATGAAATACTTGGATAGAGTAGGCCACAATGCCATCTTCTTCTGCAACCTAATCACATACATAACATAAGAAAGACTCAAGTAGATTACTCTTCTCAACATCCTAAAGAGTATAGATCCTCTAAAATCATTGCGGCCGCATACAATGAAATTCAAGCTTGGCAATCTGGTCTGGTTCATGTTGCAAATCGGCTGGATTCTGCAAAGTGCGCCGCATTCGGATCTCGTCGGCATTCGCTTTCTCGGATCATTGTTGTCGTTGTCGGAACATGGTGTGGCCATGGCCAAGCCTCAGTACTTCTCCTTCAATCCAAGTTCGGAGGACTTCTTCGACATCTCCAGTCTGCCCAGCGGTGAGGGATAAGCTGGAGCTACGGCAACCCTGGACATTGAGAAGAATACCCTGTGGCTCATCCCAGACCCTGACACAAGAACTAATCTCAATCGAAGCGCCACTCGTGTAGTTTACAAACAACCCATACGATTTCTCGACCATACAGGTGCCATTGTCTCTTTTGACACATCCTTCTCCTTCCAGATAATCACCCAAAGCAATCTGAGTGGAGAAGGCATGGCCTTCTTCATTGCACAAGACAACGCATTCCCACACAACAGTGCCGGTGGATACCTCGGCCTCTCCAATGACACCTTCATCAATTCTACTACCTCCTTTCCTGGTCACGATTTCTTTGCAGTCGAGTTCGATATCGCACAATCTCCCCAATTCAACGACCCGAGCTCTAGCCACATCGGAATCGACGTCAATAGCTTGCAATCTATCAACACCACCAATACCTCCGGCGACAACAACAATCCACTCTCTTTGCATCGAAATTCCTGGTTTCAAACCTCGATTCGGTTCGATGGCTCCACAAACATGGTCAAAGTTTGGCTGATGAACTATGCGAACAGGACTGACTATGCTGAATCTCTCATATTGCAAGCTTCCATCGATCCTAGTGTGTTTAATCACACATCCCTGTGGGTGGGCATCATGGCGACAAGCGGATCCACTGTGCATGCCAACGATACCAAGCCATCTGGCTATGCCATCTATTCATGGTACTTCTCGACCTTGGAAACGTCCAGTTCTCTCAACCTAGGGTTCATATTGGGCATCTCTTTTTCACTGCTTTTCATAATCATCATCATCATTGGATTCATCATTGCCTACCGGAATGGCTGTGGAGCATTATGCTGCATCATGAGGCAGAAGAAATCTGAACTGTATGCCGCACATGAGGCGGCGAGTGTGGACATCCAACAATTTAGCTACAATGTGTTGAAGAGAGCCACCAACAATTTCAGTCACAAAATGCTGCTTGGGGAAGGTGGATTCAGCCAAGTCTACAAGGGTATGTTGCCCAATGATGAACATTTGACATCCCCGCAGCCAGCGGCCATCAAGAAGCTCAAAGAGGATGTGAAAGAAGGCGGGGAAGCATCTTTCGCATCGGAGGTGAGGATCATAAGCAGCATTCGGCATCGCAATTTGTTGCGGATGAGAGGCTGGTGCTACGAGAAAGGGAAGGCATTGTTAGTATATGAGTATCCCGACAATGGTAGCCTCGAGAAGCTACTTTACACAAAGGATAAGATCAACGGAGAGACTGTAGATCTTACAAGCGACCGGAGATGGAAGATACTGGTGGGCGTGGCGACCACATTGGAATATGTAGGTTAATGATGAATGATTGAATGGATGATGAATTTTTTTATGATGAATGAAGAAGACAGTGATAGTGACGAATTTTTTACGATAAATTATAGAGGAAAGAAATGGTAAATGAAAATATCTTAAGGAAACAATAAGCGAGGGCTCAGACTAGTTTCAAGAATTCTTAACTACAACATATGATGTTCAAAGATTATTTGTGTGTGTTTTCCTCTCCAAAGAAAGAAGAGCCTGGTTATTTGGACATCTAATATCTTAGGAAATAAAAAATATGAGCTTACGAGTAGTTCTTTAAAAAAAACATGTACTAGAATCTTAGTGTCGAAGGTTGTTTTCACCTACATATGACTATGACAAAGGAAATGCCACTTTCAATAAGAAAAAGGATACTTGATATATGACCCCTTTACCAACAACATCCATTATAAATTTGGTTTCCATATTGGGGTGACTACAAATTAGATGGATCTAATTTTGCGTAGTAGGTTCTGTCCTCATAGTTCATCAACCAAACTTGGACCAAGTTTGTGGAGGTATGGAACTCATTCCAGGCTTGAAAACTAAAATTTCGAAGCAAAGAGAGGCCGACAATGCCAAAAGTATCGATAGTCTTGATAGATTGCAAGAGCCTATTGATGTCGATTATGATGTGGCTAGAGCTTGAGCCATCAAATTGGAGATGTCGAATGTAGAGTTGATATGGGTCCTTGGATTACTTGGATCAAAGGAGAGGATGTTAGACATGGGCATGGTCATATGTCGTGATGATCTCATAAAGACTAGCAAGATGAGCCCAAGGTGCTTGAACTGCACTTTCATTGGTCTTTGAGAACTTACTCTCTCCATGTGTAGGGGCTGAGATAGTGACGATGGGTATCTTAGAATTTAGAAGGGGTACAACATGCCCTTTGTGACCAACAATAGTGAATCAAGGAGCCGTAGTAGATAGAGGAGCCGTAGAGGGAGGGATCTGTAGGACCCAAATGTGGCCAACTCTAAATCGGTGAGTCCGAACTATTAGTTTACATACATCACTCATTGACTTCTTCCTGTTTAAACCAAATCAAATATTAATAATTTTAGTTATTATCATAATATATTGGCTTGAGCTACCCATTCATCCTTGTCTAACTTAATATATTATCATAATATATTGGCTTGAGATTTAAGTTAAGCTTCTCATGCACTTGTCTAACGTCCCAAGAGTCGCGAACCTTTGTCATTATATTCAAAAAAATTAAGACTCATCTGGGGCCACACAAGTTTATTAGTACTAGCAACTAATTCGAAGTGAATTAACCTTTTCTTGCACTTGCTTGATTACACGAAGAAAAGTTCTACGCGGAGAGTTTTGAAGATTTGTAGTCTCACATGACTTGGCAATCACATATCAAATATATAAGAAATGTTGTAACAACTTAGACCATTAAACCATTGTTTACAATTTGATTTTTTTCCGATATATATGTGATCATTAACACTTCTCACCAGAAGAGATCACATTGATATCACAACTTGGAATAAAAGAAATCAATTAAGGAATTAATAAAGTTTCCACAGCTGTCGCTTAGGACAAGCTTATTGAAGAGTTGAAATGGGCTGATTTGGAATCGTCCTAGTTTTTAATCATAAGCTCACAAGATGGGGTAGCAAGGCTCATGTTGTTTATACGTATATCCAATTGGACATGAAAATCAAGGAAGAGTAGCTCTTGTTACAAAACAATGACAGGAAACATAGCTTGAAATGGTACCAACCCAAAGTCCTCACATGCAACAACAATGTTAAGAGGGTGGCAAATGGTGGGAGTTTTTGAAAGTCGCCACTTCATATGTTTGTAGTGTGAGAAAGAATAACTCACGCATATGCAATGTTCACATGAATTTGTGAAATACGAAGTAAACATGAATGAGAATTCATGTCTCCTCTTTTTTTTTTTTAACCAAAAAAGAATATACTCCTTTAGTTAAAATATACACAAACTCAATCCCTTTCTCGGGTACGCCGAGCCAACACTATCCTATCCTACAAAGAGATCTCGCTTTTTTTTATTACACTTTCACATATGGCTCTAGCCATCCTTTCATGCACATCACCTACATTCACTATCCCACATGCCATGTCTTTCACGCCCCTCGATCAGCTAATGGGAGGGGAAAACAACAATTTGGGCACTTCATACTTCCATAGTATATCCATTCCATTTGCTATGGCCATCAGTGTAGTACACCATCGCTTTTGAAAATTCAGCCTCATTAGTTTTGCAGCATCATTAGTACCATCAACCGCTCATATTGAGCTCTTAGTGTAGTTATTAATGTGTGCCAGATTAGCTTAATCGATTAAGTTGGGGGGCATTTGTGTGCTGAAAATACCTTGGTACACCTTGTTGTCCATATATACCATATAGTAATGGGGCAAGATACATCCAAAGATCTCCATGTTTTTGATTCTGTGCACAAATTGTAGGTACCCTATTGTCAGTGATCAGCCGCACAATGCCATTCTCCCCTCTGTACTTAGCATCACATGTGCTATCGTATTTCGCCACATCATCCTCAAGACAAATCCAACAAGCATGTCCCCAGTTGAGGGTGAATGAACGAGAGGCATGGCAAAGCAAACGTAGTGCCCTTCCCCATACTGCCATTGCCTCGTGACATTCCCATAGACAATGGGAAATGCTTTATTTCTGTCCACAGGCAATACATCTAGGGTCTACATTGGGGCCTTTACCCCACATCCCTACCGGCAAGGCTCTATGTGCAAGAAGCCATAAACACATCATTTTCTTGTGGTCATATCTGTCATGCCATATCATTTTCTAGAATTTATAGTCTTATTTCACTAATGCCCTCCTGTATCCAAAATTTCCTTGTCGCAATCTTATCGTGTGCTTGTTCTAGAATAATTTGCCTCCAAATATTTGTGTTATACCTGAAAAATTGAACCAGCTTTTCCCCATCCGTTCGTCCTTGAGTTCTCCAACAATACATCGCTAGGTCCCATGATAACTAATCCAAATGCCCTTGTATAGGCCAACACACTGTCGCCGGTGTGATCTCCGTTGGTTTAGGGTCAATAATCATATTCTTGCCAGTTTTTGCAATTAGCCTAATCGGCCTTTCTCTGTGAAAGGCTAGTTGCTCAACTCTTACCATTCCGTGCTCTAGTTTGTAGTAGAATACCTCATTTGATTCTACTTTCATTCGCTTAATGCCAATTAAATAGTTCTCAGCATCTATAAGTTCTGTCCACGCAATTTCAGAGGTTGTTACTTCTTCCTTTTCCACGGTATTCTTGTAGCATGCAATGGCATCTGTAATTCTCTTGAGCATGCCTTTACCCTTGCTTATTCTCCATATTCTAGCCTTTTGAGTGCCCACCTCATTGGACAGAAACCTCTCCCACTCCACTAATGCATTCCCTTGGGCATTGATTAACTCAGCCCATTTGAAACCTACTTTTTGGCCTATCATCAGTCCATCCATATCTCTAATCAATGGGTTCCAAACCATTGGCATGTACATCCGTGCATATGCATCATTTCTCCACCTACATGTGATCCCCTTTCTGATTTCTTGCCATGCTTTCATAATTCCAATAGCACAATGACTTTGCATACTTCCCCCATATTTGGGTCTCTTTCGGGCACAAAGCCCCAAAATGGGTTGCTTGGCCAACGTCCACCTTGTCCGGCAATCACATCTTCCATCTACGTCGCCATAGAACTTTCCAAGGTGCCTCAGGAGGTTGTAGGCTCCTGACCACTAGTTTGCCTAACAAGGCCTTCGTTTGCACAATGGGATCTATCAATCCCACCCCCCCTTCACTTTTCCTTTTTATAAGCGTGGTCCAAGCAACCTTTACACATGCCTGTTTTTCCTCTGTGCCCCCCCATAAGAAATTTCTGATAATCCTTTTTATCAATGTCATCGACTTGGGCACGATTATCCAGCATGCAACAATATGCCAAATAGTGGCCATTAGAATCTGATTTGCAATCAAAATCTTGCCCGCAAAGGAAAGTCTTCTTGCATTCCACCATATTAACTTCGCTTTTATTTTGTCCACTAGTAGATTGTAATGTTCTGCTTGATCGATGTCCATACCAATTTTGAAGCCCGAGTATCTAGTAGCTTCTCCTTTCCTCAACTATCTAAAATTGGGGTTGGGAACCCAATTTAACATGGGCTTATTAATGATCCAAATGCCCACAGATTTATTCCAATTTATTTTAGCATCCGATCCCCTACAAAACTCATCAATTGCATTTTGTAATCTGCCCAAGTTGTGTGTATCACCTTTAACATAGGTCATTGTGTCATCAACATATGCCGTATCAAGCACCATACCTTCATCATCGGGCAAGGTAAGGCCTTGTATTTGCCAGGATCTATTAGCAAGTTGATAATGCAAAGCTTCTGCTGCAATGATGTATAAGTACGGGGCCAGTGGGCATCCTTGGCGTACTGAACGTAGCATCTTAAAGCTCTTCCCCATACTTCCAACCATTAACACCTAGCTGGATGCACCTCTGTAAAAGGCACTCATTCCAAGGATCCATTGTTATTCAAAGCCTGGGGCTGCCATCACTACTTCTAGGAAATCCCATGAAATCCTGTCATATGCTTTTTCGAAGTCGAGTAGCATTACTACTAGGTCCACTTCTTGC
Source organism: Azolla caroliniana (assembly GCF_043228905.1). Classification (NCBI taxonomy): domain Eukaryota; kingdom Viridiplantae; phylum Streptophyta; class Polypodiopsida; order Salviniales; family Salviniaceae; genus Azolla; species Azolla caroliniana. The sequence goes on from NW_028230453.1 coordinate 1,363,917, forward strand.
TCCTCCGCCCATGCTGAGTATTCCTAGAATGTTATCACATTGTCAACAATGCTCCGGTTTTCCAGGAAGCCAGTTTGCGTTGTATGTATAATGTCCCCAAGAACCATTTTCAACCTCTTACTTACGACTTTGGCCATTATCTTATATGCATTGGTGAGAATCGTCAATGGTTGTCAAGGTCTTTACCAACCTTGGGTATTAAATAAATCATGTCTCTACACATTGTTGTGGGCATTAATCCTTCTACCATAATGTATTGCATCCCTGCCAACATGTCATCCTTAATTAGATCCCAATATTGGATGTAAAAGTACATAGGAAGTCCATTAATTCCTACACAGCTTTGTTTGTTCACATCCCAAATAACATCCCACAATTCATGCATACCTATAGGGGTATTTAGTTGGTTCATCATCTAAGTTGTAACTTTCCTTGGTATCCTATTTATTATATTTTTGAAGGCAACCTGATCAACCAGTTTCTCATTGCATACACTTAGTAGTTGAGTATAATAGCTTGTGGCTATTTCAAGCATTTCCTCTTTGCATGTAGTCATTGTGCCATCTATCTTTTTTAAGCATGAAGGTTGAATCCCGGATCCTTTGCATTTAACAACTTCAAAAAATCCTTTAGTAACCCGACCTCCTACCCTCATCTAGCTTGCTGCCTTACTTCGATAGGCATAGGTGCTCCTAAGTTTTTGGTACATCTCTAGTTTGCTTTTGGCCTCCTCTAGTCAAGCCTCAATCCATACATTATGTGGGTATAATTCTCTTAGTCGTTGCATAGAAGTGAGTGACCATTGCATTCTCTGCATTTTCTCAGTTATCTCTTTTCTAATTTCAATCGCTTTATGTTGAAAAAATCCTGTACATGCCTCAAGTTTCCCAGCCAGCCTATGAGCAAGGTCAGGGTACCTCCATTTGATATTAGACCATATTTTCCATATATCATTGGTCCATTTAGTATCCATAACCAATTCCTTGCACACCTTCACATTATGTGGCTTGCATCGATTGTTTTGTTGTCTGTGCAACAGAACTGGGGCATGATTATAGAACATTGTACCTGGACAAATAATGCATCTGCCTTTCCTATCCATGAGTCGATGGTCCAAATACCATCTGTCCAACCTGGACATCGTCCACCCAGGCACATTTCCTCCTACTCTAGAGTATCGAAGAGATTTTTCTTTTTGCATTTGAAAGTTAGGTGCATTCCAACAGTCTATCACATTATATGCTAAACAAAACTTATCCCATGCATACTTCTCCGCCCCTTGCACCATGCCATTTGCATTACCTCTTCTATCTTCTGGATGCTCCACCATATTAAAGTCTCCTCCAATGATCCACTACTCAACATCTGGTTTCTTGGCCACTAATTGCAACCATAATTCTTGTCTTTCAGTAGCTGAATTTGGGGCATATATGTTCAGTATGCCCATGTGCCCACAACTAAGTTTTATCCTTATGTAGAGAACACGACCCTCTATTAAACTCCCCCTGCCTGTACAGTTAACAGTAAACTTAGCTTTCATAGCTATAAGTACTCCCCCCTGAATCTGCCTATCCCCCGTAGCAGCTGACCATGTATTGGTCATGTCTCCTCTTCTTGAGTTGCTCACAACATATACTTACAAATCTACAAATCTAGATATGTGATTGTATGACACATCTATGGACCGGAAATTCTATTTTTCGGATTACATAATGACACATGGGCACTTGTTATTTTAATGTCTCACTAAACACAAGTGAAATTACTACTGTTGAGTGCTACATTTCATAGAGCAATGTAAAAGGCACGTTTTTGCCCTTTTCTCACTTATTCTCCGTCTTTCTTGATCTTCACTATTAACCCTGTCTCTTTTTTTTGGAGAAAAAAACTCCTCTCTCTCTCTCTCTCACTCACATAAGTTAAAATTGGCCTCATAATTATCAATAAGCTAGCCACAATTATTAATAAAAAGTTAATTATCAATAATGGTAACCTATTGGTTAAAACTTCAATGTGTGTGTGTGTGTGTATAATATATATATATATAAATATATATATATAAATATAAATATATATATATAAATATAAATATATATATATATATATATATATACAAGTCCTTGGGTTGACGTCCTCTTATGACCTTTTTATGATGACTATGGTATTACATATTTTTATTTATGATATTTTCATTATATTGTGGTGGTCACATGGACCACACCTAGATTAGGCCCCTACCAAGCCCCATGCACCACACATAGACCACACCCAAATTAGGCCCCTACCAAGCCTCATGCACCACACCCAAACTAGGCCCCCACCAAGCCCCATAATTAGTAGAGCTAATTGGAGCGGGAGAACACCCTCCACGCTAAGAGAGAGTCTATAAAGTGTAACTTGAGACATAATGAAAAGGGGGCTATTCTTGAGAGCATTTCACATCTTGAGCATTTCACATCTTGGTGGAGAAGACGGGCAAAGCCACCCCAACTCACGACCCCAACAACGCCCGCCACGATGCAACACGACAACAACGACGGCAACGCAAACTCGATGAATCCGGAATTCCTACAACACAATCAAGGACACCAGCCCACATCGCCAATCGACCAACTGGTTCAAGCTCTGTCCAACATCATTTTACAAGTTAACCATACTAACCAAGCCATGTTGTCCTTTCTTTCAGCACGATCCGAGCCACAACAAAATCTCCCGGACTCTCGAGTTCGCCCAAAACCGTTCTCCGGCCTACCATCGGAAGACGTCCTCTCTTGGCTGGATCATTTCGAAATGGTGGCCAGTTACCACCAGTGGCCACACCCTCGGAAGGCAATGGAGATGAAGACACTCCTCGAGAATATCGCGGCAACATGGCTTGTACAACAACCCGAAGAGACACGCAACGACTGGGATCTGTTACGGGCAGCCATGATTCGGAATTTTGCTCATCAAGACTCCCGCCAGACAGCCCTACAACAACTTGAGTCAATTACCCAACAACCACGCGAACCCATCACCCAGTTCGCGGTTCGTTTTGTGCAGATCCTACGCCGGGCTGACGCCAACATGTCAGAGGACATGAAGTTGTTTTTTTTCTGGCCGCGTATACGACATGACCTCCGCCGCCGTGTATGCGATCAAGGCCTGATGACACTACACGAAGCCATCCTCACTGCCCAATGCATCGAAGCTGCAGACACGCACGACATGCACACACCAGGTAATCTCAGTCATGATCATACAAACACTATACCAGCCGTCACTCCCATGGACATCGACATCCAGAACGCGCAATTACGTGCCAAGCGTGCATTGCCCGAACGAGACAGCCAGGGACGCCCCAAATGTTTCTACTGCAACAACTATGGCCACATTCGGCGTCACTGCCGAAAGTGGCAGAATCACCAACAGAAGCAGAACGTCCAATTAGCTGACGCTGCCTCCCTCTCTGAGCTCCCGGAAAACTAATGCGCAGGGTGCCGCAGGGAGAGCCGCCCTCGCACGTCCACGTCTCCACGTCCTCAACTTCTCCCGTTTCTCCCACGATCGAGCCGCCCCCGCACGTCCACGCCTCCACTTTATCAACTTCGCCCGTTTGTACCACAATCGCCCGCCTCCAGCACACGACCCAAGAAGTTCTCCTCGACTCCGGCAGCAGCATCTCTTCCATCAGCGCAGATTTAGTCACCCAATTACAACTTCCCACGAGCCACGCACCGCCCATTAAAATCCTCTTCGGCGACCAACAACGGGTGTACCACTCACATACGCAAGTCAGGTGCATGCTCACCATTAGTTCCGCCCAGATCCACCATCGTTTCTACGTCCTCCCGCGCCAGTTGTTCCCAATCACCTTGGGATGTGATTGGTTCCTCCATAGTCGAGCCTGTCTCGATTTCTCCGCACAACAGCTCATCCTCCCAAATCACATTCCGATCGCGCTCTTCACTACTCCGCGGGATACCACCCACATCAGCAACACACAGTACCTGATATCACCGGCGGAGCGCATCAACGACATCAGACGGCTCCTCGCCACCTTTCCCTCGTTGTCTACACCACCTGTAAAACCTCCCTCGGTCCGTTTTCCGATTCACCACACGATTCCTACAGGCAACGCCCGCCCCATCAACGCAGCTCCCCGACGTCGCTCGCCTCTCGACCACGAGCGCATCGACAACGCCGTCAAAACTATGCTCCAACAAGGGATTATCACACCTTCCAAGAGCGAGTGGATCTCGGAGCCACACATGGTAAAGAAAGGGGATGGTTCTTACCGCTTTTGTGTCGACTTCCGACAACTGAACCATGTCACCACCCATGACCGATACCCTCTCCCTCGTATCGATGACCTCCTCGACCAGCTTGGCAAATCAAAGTACTTCACCTCCCTCGATCTAGCCTCGAGATATTGGCAGATCCAGATGAATCCTCACGATGCCCACAAAATTGCATTCCGCACTAGGAAAGGCATTTTTCAGTTCACACGGATGCCCTTTGGCCTATCTGATGCGGGGAGCACATTCCAACGAATGGCTAATGCCATCTTCGATGATCTCATCACCCGCCGTGTCGTCATCGTCTATCTAGACGATATTCTGGTACATACAAGCACTTGGGCAGAACACCTTCAAGTCCTTCGGGAGGTCCTAACTTGTGTTCAACGCTATCGATTGTAGCTGCAATGGAAGAAGTGCCGATGGGGTAGTACGTGCCTCCGCTTCCTTGGGTACGTCATCTCCTCCGACGGAATACAAATGGACCCGGAGAAGACAGAAGCAGTCCAAAAATTCCCACGCCCCACCACAGTCAAGCAGCTTCAACGCTTCCTCGGCCTCCTCACGTTCTCTCTTCGTTTCATCCCACGGCTAGCCGACCTGTCAGCCCCACTACGCGCGCTCCTACAAAAAGACGCACCCTTCCTGTGGACCGAAGCCTGCGAATCCAGCTTCCTGCAGCTCAAGAGAACACTCCAAGCCTCTGACCTCCTGGCCCACCCTGATTTCACGAAGCCTTTCCATCTGCAGACGGATGCCTCCAATGTCGGCCTTGGTGCGGTCCTGCTCCAATCCGACGACAACGACCAACTCCGCCCGATTGCCTACATCAGTCAGTCACTTACCAAAGCCGAACAAAATTACTCGACAACTGAAAAAGAGTTCCTCGCCATCGTCTGGGCATTCCATCGTTTCCACCCATACCTTCACGGATCAAATACATCAGTCGAAACCGACCATCAGCCACTGCTCTCCCTCATAAAGAAGGCTCATCCACCCGGCCGCTTACTTCGTTGGGTTTTGGCGCTACAGGATTACACATTCACTCTGCGCTATCGCCATGGTCCACAAAACATCGTCGCCGATGGATTATCCCGCATATCCTTTCAGGCGAACCAGATCACCTCCAACACAATCGATTTCCCCATATCCTCGTCCCAAATGGCCAACATGCAACAACACGACAAACAAATCCAAGATATCTGCCACCTCCTACGAGCTGAACCGACATCATCCCTCACCAAGCAATTCATGATCCAGGATAATGTCCTACTTTTTTGTCAAGTAGGCAAAGAACCCCGAGTCTACGTGCCTGAGCAACTACGCCAGTCTTACCTTCGTTTCTTCCACGATCACCCGTTGTCCGGCCACTTGGGTTTTCATAAGGTGCTCGACAAAATTCGTCGCAAATTCTATTGGCCTGGGCTACGCCACGAGGTCGCCTCCTACATCAAAGCATGCAACTTATGTCAGGCCATCAAATCACCTCAAGGGGCTCAAGGCCTCTTACATCCGATACAAGTTCAAGCTCCATTTGAAATCGTCGGATGGGACATTATGGGCCCCTTTCCCGAGTCACAAGGAGGGAACAAATTCATCCTCGTCATCACCGAGTACTTGACGCGTTGGGCTGAGACGGCCGTTATCCCAGATGCAAAGGCTATGACCATCGCCTCCAAACTATTGGAGAAAATCATCTTCCCCCACGGTTGCCCACTCCAAATCTTGTCCGATCGAGGACCCCAGTTCAACGGTGAGCTCCTACGCCTCGTTTCAACACAACTAGGAATCCAACAGTTATTCATGTCACCCTACCATCCGCAAACGAATGGGTTGACGGAGCGCCTCAATCGAACCTTAAAACAACAAATCTCAGCCTACATCGATCCGCTGCACTCAACCTGGGACCGAATCTTGCCCTTCGTTACGCATGCCTACAACACAACTGTGCAAGCCTCTACCCGCATTAGCCCATTTCGGGCCCTTTACGGAAGGGACCCGCGCTTACCCCCAGAAGTGGCAGTCCCGCAACCAACCACACGACTCCACGCTGACGCAGTGTCTTGGTGGTCCCACCTACAACAACTCCAGCCCCTCCTCCGCAAAGCCATCACGAGCAACCTGCACCAGGCACAACTACGCCAAAAACGACAACACGATATAGGCCGTGTCGACCATCAATACCACGTTGGTGACAAAGTCCTCGTCTACTTCCCCATCCGTCGTCGCAGTCTCAGCGAATCGCTCATGCACTGATGGATCGGTCCCTTCGAAGTTCAAAAGCAGATACGCAACACTACATACCTGCTCCGCCGCACCTCCAACAACCGCTCTACCTTTGCTCACCAGTCTCGCATGAAGCCCTTCCATCAACTACCACCGCCCCCGCCCACACTCATGCCTACGCCCACGCCCGTGTCATCCCCCCGTCTGGAACCGTCGTCCACGCCTCGTCACGCTTCGACTGCACAGTAACTTTTTTTTACAAGGGGGAATTGTGGTGGTCACATGGACCACACCTAGATTAGGCCCCTACCAAGCCCCATGCACCACACATAGACCACACCCAAATTAGGCCCCTACCAAGCCTCATGCACCACACCCAAACTAGGCCCCCACCAAGCCCCATAATTAGTAGAGCTAATTGGAGCGGGAGAACACCCTCCACGCTAAGAGAGAGTCTATAAAGTGTAACTTGAGACATAATGAAAAGGGGGCTATTCTTGAGAGCATTTCACATCTTGAGCATTTCACAATATACTCCACGTTAGTTTAAACTTGAAGGCATGTAATAAGGGTCTTGGGTTCAAGCCATCTTATGACCTATTTTCTTGCTGACTATGGTATCATATATATATGGTATTTTGTATAGTTGTTCATGACACTATCTCTTTCCTCTAACAACGAGTTCCATGAGTCATAATGTATGATTTGAGATGTAGCTTATTGGGATATCAATGATGAAATTCAGTTACAATATCTATAACAATAACAAGACTCTTAGTAGGCTCCAATGTTTGATGACTAAGTGTACGACCACACCAATTACCCAAGCAATATTATTTGTTACACACAATGTTTGAGTTAAAAATGGTTTTGACGTTTTATTCGAGACAATCAAGAAGTTACCCATGAGGTGGAGGAACCACACGATCTAGAATAGAGCTTGAAGCATAAGGTTCCAAAAGTGATATATGGAAGACTAGGTGAAGATGCATAATATGATGAGAGAGATCAAAAACGAAATGAAATGTCATTGAGTTGGTCAACGATAACGTAGGCGCGTGGTAGCAGACATGTACGTGCATGCGTGTATGCACACACACACACAACTCTTGATTTAGAAGATGCAAGGATGAACTTCATACATACACTTGTTGATTACTAGGCAATGGAGCCTACTATGAATTCTACCATCTTCAAGGACCATGGTCAATGTGTGTTTCATTCCATCTATACAACAAATTCCAAAACAAAGGACAAAAGAGCACTACATGTGTGGAGCCTCTTAGACTTGGGGTTTGCACATAGGCTGAGAGGATGAATTTTCAAGTTCGGCGTTGTGCGCCAGTCACCAACGTTGACTTGCAACAATGCCATTAACAACAACAATTATCGCCACTACGTTGGCTCTAGGGCGAGGGTTGAGTTGGTGGTTGCTCCTCCTTCGCCGATTAACTTCCTTTTCGCTTTCCTTCTTTATAGCTTGTGAAACCTTTCTTCACATTCTCTTCGTTCTTTCTTTTTCTTCCCTCTTCCTTTAACTCAACCTCTCTATGTCATCTTTAGCCAAGGCTGAACTAAAGTTCTTCCTTCTCGCTTTCCTTCTTTATTGCTTGTCAAACCTTTCTTCACATTCTCTTCATTCTTTCTTTTTCTTCCCGAGTCTTCCTTTAACACAACCTCTCTATGTCAGCCTTAACCAAGGCTAGAATATGAACACCCTAGGTTTGAATAAAGGATCTGGGGAAAAAACTAGGGGTGACACCTAGTTTCAAGGACCTAGGGATGATTTTAGGTGCCTTGGTACAAAATAAGGGACTAGGGTAAATTAGAGGGTCCCAAGGCTCAAAATATGTCCTAGGAAGGATTTTAGGTCCCGAATGAGAATCTAGGAATGACTTTGTTGTTAATTTTCTTTACAGTCGGGGAATTTTTTCCTTCCTTCAATTGAGTGTCGAGTACTTCGATGTATGGAACCAAAGTTTGTTGCCCAAAAAATGAAGGCCTATTTGAGATTTTTGTCAAGATCCTTCTCTTAACCCAAATTGCGAAGAACATGATCTATAATTCTGTCAAAATATGCTTAGATAAAAAACACTCAGGTGGATGTAATCTGCCCATATTACAATAAGCCTAGGGCGTAAAAATAAGCAAAGTTACAATGGAAAATCTCTTTTTATACATTGTGTGCAAAAGTCTAGTCCCATGAAGAATTTTGTTTGATGTTTAATGAAGGGGAAAAATAATCTCAAGTTATGAGTGTTGCACTCCCACAATCAACATCTACATTGTCTTTTGTTGCCTTAACCTCCACGCACCCTCTTCTCGAATTTTTTTCCACCCACGAACCTTTTCACCCTAAAAATCCACAACAACTAAAAAGCAAATATGGAACAACTAACCCTAAAATTTCATAACAAAAAACCCTCTAACTCCTTAACTCCTGAAACCCTCTAATTTAAAGATTGTCATTGTTTAGACCCTATTATTGAAATTAGCAAAGGTCAAGCCTTAAATCTTTTCATTCCATTGTATAATCGTTATAATTTAAAGTAAACCTTTTTGTTGTTTTACGTTTTAATCCTATTTTGTTGCCCTTGGTTCCTAGAGTTTTGAGTTCTTTAGAAAACTTTATATTTAGATACTTTTCTACCTTCACACACGCACACACACACAACATCACGACATAGTTGGGTTGTAACAACATAACACTTAAATGTAAATAAATCTATGGTCGTCTACTAATAAATAATATTGAGGTATCTTGTAGTTGGGATGTAAATGATATGTAAACAAGTACTTGATTTGGCTAACAAAGCTTTAATGTTGTATGCCCGAACAACATGATCAATAATGTAGTCTTTCCCCAATTGCCTCAAACAATTACTTAACAATTTTGTAGAAACCTACAAATGAAATGTATTGAGAGTTATGGCAACTTAACTCATATGGAGTATAAATTGAATGAAACCTTTCATAAAGGTGGAGATGGAAATAATGTAAACAATTACATATTAGACATCATGGTTGGCCTTTTTTTTAAGTGTTACACTTGTTTTGAGTGGACATAGGGAATTACCTTTTCCATATTCTTAAAACTTATGGTAAGAAAGTAAGTACGTTCTTCATAATGAAGCCCAATTCATGTCAACCACTACTCACAATATACCGTTGTATGGTGACTAACCCAGTGACCCATAATCAGACGACCATGACAACACAATCTACGTCGACACTATCCTTAACTCCTTATATCTTCCCAATCAAACACAATCCCTTAGGTTGTCCATACAACACATCAAACTTTTCCTATGTAATGGCGACCTAGTAGAATCCCAAACCCCTACATATTCTTCATGCATTTACCTCAAGTCAATGCACGATAACTTGCTACTCTATGCTAAGGCTGATGTTTTGGAGGTTTATTAAGGTAGTCTAGGATTCTTTAATGTTGGGTACACTTGAGGCATATCCAACAAATCTTGCAGATTAACAATCTAATGTTAGGATGCGCTTTCGATTTTTGTGTCATACCAAAGTGACGAAGAAATGATTTGACACCCAAAAAGGCCGACTCTAAATATTTCCTAATTCAATGGAGAATCAAGCGTTATACTTGATTATAAGGATTCTACTTGCCTCATACTTTTGGCAAAGCGCCCATTAACGTGAAATAATTAAAATGCAATAGTTCAAGAAGAGACATATTATCATAAAGTAACTCAAATTGTTCCCCTACTAAATCCCAATACCATGTATAATTAAAAACCTAGAATAAAATTAAGGCATTATTTTCATCTTTTGGTTTGCTGAAGTTATTGCATTAACAATAAATTGCATGTAACGTGAGGAATTGTGCAAACAAATAGAAAACAATATAATGAAGCCAATTCTAGGAACAAAAGATTGTAAACTCATAACTAGAAAACAGAGGACTTATTGTAAGTGGCACATTGTGAGCATTGGGATATGAATGTGTATACAAGTAGAAATTGGAGGAATATTTTGCAAACAAGTAGAAAATAGTGTCACGGAGTAAAGTCGTAAACATTTCTAATAACAAAAGATTGTAAAGTAGTAAAGAAACTAGAGGAGCTATCCCTAAAAGGGAGCATTTCAAGTAGGCACTTTAAGTGTGGGGGTAGCAATGTCCATTGATGGATATAGAAGATATAGATGTGATATGGGCAAGAACTTGGTGTAAATTGGTGGATGAGCATATAGTTCAGATCTCTTCGGTCTAAATGTGGTATAATGCTCTACCCCACTATTCTATACTATGGTTAATCCCATAATAATGATCAGGAAAAGTAGTGAAAGAGAGCTCCCAAAAGTAGCCAGTACCCTTAATGTCTGGGAGTGTCTTGTCTTGTCTTCTCCATGAAGGTTATTTTGGGTGATGGCTTGACCATATAATTCCTCAAATACCACATAAATCAAAAATTTCTTTGCCATGGTAGTACATGTTTTCAGCCCTTGTAGCTGTAGATTTCATGCATACTACAATGTATGCATTGGGCAAACACATAAAAATGGCTTTATGCACCAAAATGTACACACTTCCACTTAGCAATGGGCCTGGTTCGGTTCAATTTCGGTGCCTTGAAACCAAACCAAACCCTTTATATAAAACAAAAACCAAACCAAACCATTTATGAACATTCGAACTTTTAAACCAAACCATTTTAAAAAAAGGTAAACTAAACCATTTAAACCAAAACCGTTTAGGGAAAAGTTAAAACCAAATCGAACCATTTAATAAAAAGTTTAACCCAACCTAATTAAAAAATTAATTAAATAAAAATACACAAAATTAAACAAGCATTTATGTTAAAATAAATAAATAAATAAATAAGATTAATTGAGCCATTAGATTAAATAAACAATTAAGTTAAGTGAATTAAACCAATGAAATACATTAATTAAGCCATTAAATTACATAAACATTTAATGGATAAAAAAAGATAGCCCAAAAACCTATAAACCTATAAACCCTAGTTTCAAAACCAAACCGAACTGAAACCGAACCATTTATTATTAATTAAAACCAAACCAAACCATTTAATTATTTTGAAACTTATAAACCTTTAAACCATGGTTTAATGGTTCAGTTCGGTTTAAGCCGAAACCGGGCCCATTGCTACTTCCACTAACAAAAAAATGTTTGTAAACTCCAAATGCATTTGATGTACACCCCCCCTAAGATCTTAGGGAGGTGTCTTAGTTTGCAGGGCGAGGATTGTAGAGATTGGGACGTGACATGGGCAAGGGTAGGAGGTGGCCTTCCATGAGACTGTGTCGGACTTCTCTCATGCTCCGTTGACACTCCACATCTTGTAAGAAAGGTTCAAAACATAACGGGCTGGATTGACAACAAAGAACGAGAGAGAGTTTTCGAAGAATGTAGAACAAGGTAAGATATTATATTAAGACAACTGTATTACAATGTAAGAACCTACAAGAACAACTCAAGATGTAGTACCACACACATAACTAAACAATACTTCATACATATATATATATACAAAGAAGTAACAACTAGCCGTTACTTCTTTGTAACTGTTGTTTTGTCTTTTTCTTATTGTTCTTTGTAACTCATGTTTTGTCTTTATTCTCATAACTCATGTTTTATCATTTGTGGTGTAAACAGGTAATCTTCAAACATCTGGGTGACAACAATTGAGTGCCACATGAATCACACATCTCCACATCATCCTCACATTCTCAAACTCATCATGTATGCCATGGGCATCGAATTCCAACATGCAAGGGTCAAGTGAATCCATGAACTTGTCATCCTTATGAAGGGTTCACACCTAATCCAACAGGTTCATCACTTCTGGACAAAGGCTGAAATCGAGTACACGCCTACCGCATGCGGTCTCGAGAGCCAAGATCCCGAAACTGTACACATTGGCTTTTTCCGTTGCTCGTCCTGAGTATACCAATTCGGGTGCAATATAGCCGATTGTGCCCCTGGCTGTCATGGTCACCCCGATCTTGTCGCGAGACACTAGCCTCGCCAGACCAAAGTCCTCGAGCATTGGCTCCCAATCTGGGTTCAACAAAACATTGGTTGCCTTGACATCTTTATGGATCACAGACCCCCCAAGGCCTTCATGTAGATATTCCGATGCAGTCGCACGCCCACCAGTATCTTCCATCTCCCATCAATTGGATAACAAATTTTCTTCTTAATATTAATTTTGATATAAAGTACAAAGCTTGCTTAATTAATACCTAGCCCGTTTTCCCTCTCCAACCACTCTTTTATAGAGGCCCCCATGCATATGATGCTTGTGAGGGTGTAAGACATGCATGAGATGCATGTTTGCCATTTGGCGCTCATGTATTACATGTGATGCATGATAACCATGTCACTCAATTGAGCTCTAACATGAAAGTTTACATGTGAAAGTATAATGATAGTAAAAATATTTCTAAAGACATGACTTGGCTTAGTGGTAAGTTTATTGCCTCCTATCTTGGAGGTGCAGGGTTCAAGCCTTGCTTGTATCCCTTTGATTACAAATTTCTAATACATTTTTTAGTCTAGATGATTTTGTTCGTTTCACATCGAAATTGTCACGATCAACCTATTCGATCCGCTTCCGACCCAGTGATCCGGTCTATATATCCGTTCTGGTTCCGTCGTCGTCCGTCCGTTCTGATTTCGGTACCGTCGTCGGTTTCGGCTTCGTTGTCGTTTGATTCTGGTTCCGGGTCCACCAAAACCATTATGAGTAGTTAAGCCATAGTTTAGCCCAATAACATTCTATGCTCCACACATAGACAAAAAATAATAACTTCTGGCTCTGATTATATATTATGGGAGCTTGACTTGTCCTATCTATGTGGGATATCTCACAGTTTTGTTTTCCTCTTCTCTTTCTCAAACTTCACACTCACATAACTTGACACTAATTTGTCCATTTCACATGTAGTAAAATGCATTCCGAAGCTCTTGAAGACAACCATCTTTTCATACCAATATATAAAATAATATCTTCACTATTGTTCCATATTATGTGTGAAGAACCACTCTCGATTTTGTACATTCCATGCAATTTTCACACCGTTGGCGAAAATCTTTACGACAACGGTATGGTTCCTCCCCTGAACTCATCCCTCTTGTATAGTACCTTCTCGAGGCTACCATTGTCAGCATACTCATACACCAACAATGCCTTCCCTTTCTTGTAGCACCAAGCTTTCAACCGCAACAAATTCCGATGCCGAATGCTGATTATGATCCTCATCTCTGATGCGAAAGATGGTTCCCCACCTTCTTTCACATTCTCTTTCAGCTTCTTGATGGCCACTAGTTGTCGGGATATCGAATGTTCATCGGCTAATATACCCTTGTAGACCTGGCTGTACCCACCTTCTCCAAGCAACATTTTGTCACTAAAGTTGTGGGTGGCTCTCTTCAACACATTGTCTAGATGTCCGCACTTGCCGCCTCATGTCCAACATATAGTGCTCCACCCCCATTCTTGTATACAATGATGGTAAATCCCATAATGACCATAAGGAAAAGAAGTGAGAAAGAGATGCCCAATATTCACCCAACTTTCCCGTTCTTGAAGCTTGATGCATATGATTCTTGTGAGGGTGCAAGACATGCATGAGATGCATGTTTGCCATTTGGCACTCATTACATGTGATGCATGATAACCATGTCACTCAATCGAGCTCTAACATGAAAGTTTACATGTGAAAATATAATGATAGTAAAAACATTTCTAAAGACATGACTTAGTTTAGTGGTAAGTTCATTGCCTCCTATCTTGGAGGCGCAAGGTTCAAGCCTTGCTTCCATCCCTTTGATTACAAATTTTTAATACATTTTTTAGTCTAGATGATTTTGTTCGTTTCACACCGAAATTGTCGCGATCAACCTATCCGATTGATCCGTCTATCCAGTCCGCTTCCGACCCGGTGATACTGTCTATATCCGTTCTGATTCTGGTTCTGATGTCGGTTTTGGTTCCGTCGCCGTCTGTCCATTTCGATTCCGGCGCCATCGTCGTCTGTCTGGTTCTGGTTCCGTCGCCATCTGGTTCCGGGTCCACCAAAACCATTATGAGTAGTTAAGCCATAGTTTAGCCCAAGAACATTCTATGCTCCACACATAGACAAAAAATAATAACTTCTGGCTCTGATTATATATTATGGGAGCTTGACTTGTCCTATCTATGTGGGATATCTCACAGTTTTGTTTTCCTCTTCTCTTTCTCAAACTTCACACTCACATAACTTGACACTAATTTGTCCATTTCACATGTAGTAAAATGCATTCCAAAGCTCTTGAAGGCATCCATCTTTTCGTACCAAGATATAAAATAATATCTTCATTATTATTGTTCCATATTGTGTGTGAAGAACCAAACTCAATTTTGTACATTCCATGCAATATTCACACCGTTGGCGAAAATCTTTTCGACATCCACCCCCACCAAACTGCACGTCCTCCAGTACGTGCCAAGAAGAGAGAGTGAGATTTCGGCTACGGTGATCAATCAGATTCCTCCACGTCCTCGTGTACATAACTCAAGTTTGTAGGCTCCGTACGACTATCTTCATCGTCAAGGTGATCGAGGTCAGGATCCTCATCTCGTCTTTTCTTGAAAATCTTTACTAAGAATCTGCGGATCAGTAACCACTCTCCTTCGTCCTCATCCTCGTTGAAGGCGTGGAGGGTTAGCATGCCCTTGTCTTCTGCCAATAGTCGAGCCATCTTGAAAAAGTCGAGGGTGACGTCTTCATCTTCCGAAACCATGTCACCTTCATTCTCAAATCTTGCCCTCGATAGCATGTCAGCCATGGTGTTCTTCTTCCCTGCAATGTGGTGAATCTCTGGGCTTAAAGACTTGATATAGGCGATCCAACTTAGCATAGCTAGATTTGGGGTCGCACATCCTGAGATGATCCCGAGGATTGGGAGACCATCTGTCTCAATTATCACTTCCGACCCAATCAGGTAGTCTTTGTCCTTCTTCACTGCTCGACACAATACCCCAAAGTTCCCGCTTGACTTGGGCGTATCCTCGTTGTCGTTCGTTGAGAACCTTTGCTCTGAACTAGATGGCATACCGCGTAGTATCTTCTCCGTCTTGATTGATGACCCACTCGATTCCGGTTAGGCTCTTATCTACAGTCACATAAATTGGCTTCCCTTCGATATAGTCGGCCTTTCTTAGTGCTGGAGCTTCAAGAAGTAGTTTCTTCAATCTTCGCATCGCGTTTGTGTGTTCGTCTCACCATTCAAACTTCATTCTTTTCTTTAGCAATCCATATAAAGGCTAGGCGACATGAGCATAGTGCGGAATCCAGATATGATAAAATGCGCATGCTCCAAGGAACCTTCAAACCTCCGTCTGGTTCACGCATTCTTCTTCCATATCCTGGATCACGTTCACCTTGGATGGCGAAGGCTTCCGGCCGTATGCTCCACGCAAGTGACCTACCACTAAGATCTCTGGTTGCCCGAATGTGGATTTCTCTCCCGAAAATGTCAAATTCGCATCTTCGAGCCTTTGGAGCACCTTCTCACAATGTTTGATATGATTCATGACAAACTTCCTACACCCTTCCTTATCTTTCGATTCAACTTTCTCCTCATCGGAACATCCTTTTATCGTAATATCATCCAAGAATGGCATCGTGATGTCCGAGATGCAATCCTTCAAGACCTTGTTCATGGCATTCACCATATGAGCCACCGAGTTCGTTGCACCTTGAGGCAAGGTACACATCCACATGAGCCCGATCGGAGTCCTCATGGTTGTAATATCACGACTATTGATCGCCAACTGGAATTGGTCATATCCGGAGTAGAGATCACCAATGGAGTAGATGGACCGGCCCACAAACGCTTCGGCAAATTCATCCACACTTGTACCGATCCAGCATTCCGAATTGTCACCTTGTTGACGGGTTGAAGATCTTGGATGAATCGTAATGATCCATTCTTCTTCTGCACTATGAACCACCTATTAGAATAGGGAGCATTCGACGGTTCCAAAATTCCCATATCCACTTTCTCCTTTAAGAGCTCGATCAGCTTCGGTAGGTCTGCTCTCGAAACTAGTATCGGTTTCAAATTCCAAGCCACGTGCGACACCATTGTCATGGAGAAAACCGCCCCTAGGAGGAATCAAGGGGAGGAGGCGTGACCCAATCCTTTTCGCGTGCGTGTGTGTTTATGAATTGTATATAGCTAGGAATAGATCGGCTGATGTACATATGTACTAGGAAGGGTATTAATTGTCTAGGGAATCGATGCGTATCTCTGTCTTAAAGGATAGAGAATAAAGTTGATGTGTTTTGATGTAACGGTCTCCTCGACCACCTATAAAAGGGAGGGAAGAGGAAGAAGATAGGGATCGTGTTTTTGTGAGGACGAAGTGCTGTCAGAATGGGGATCGAGCTCTCTCCTCCTCAACCGTCGCTCTCCACTACGTTTCCGTGTTAGTTGCCTCTACTGCGTGTAAGCCCGTGTGCTTCCAGCAGAGGCTCGAACGTGCGTTCTCTGTGTCGTCCGTGTGTGTGCGTGGGACCTCCGTTTTTGGGTATGTTGCCGGTTTGCCGGTTCTAATCGTTGTTGACATTGTAATTGAATCTTCCATTCCCGTCTCCCTCCCTGTGTTTATGTGAATCGCTCTCCCTTTTCTTTCTCACGCTCCCTGGTTCAGGGCCCCCGTGGTCCCACCTCATCTCACACACGAGAGCGTAACAACACGACATCATTTGGTGAACCCGACGTGAAAGAAGGCGGCAAAGGAGTTGAAGATTAGGGGATTCGAGCTTGCTAAAGCTATGGCAGTAGCCGTCGACTGGCTAGTGAGCGCTGGGGAGGGAATGGGTGCCCTTGATAGGGCCATAGAATCGATTGTTGGCACCATAGGATGATTCGGTGGGAAGAATGCCACGAGCTATTTGGTGGCCTATCAGGCCGAAATGATCATGAGGGAGATCCCGGAGGACAGACGGCTGTCCGGATTCCCTCGAGTCGTGACGTTGAGCATCCACGCGGAGGTGCTCGAGGTGCAGGCCGGATGCCAGGCTTGGGTGGAGCTCGAGGGGCGGCTCCTCTAGAAGTACGGGTACGACGATTCGCTTCGACTGTCAAAGCGGGACTTCATGGCTTGGGTTAAAAGCCCTGGGAAGGGGAGGAACAGGTTGGTGCTCCTCCAAGAATTCGAACAACGGTTCGCTCAGCTGTCGGCGCTGGATCGGACAGTGCTCGACACGAGTAGGGTCTTGCTATTCGTCAAGTCGGTGCACGCGCTTGATCGGGAGAGGTGGGTCTCCTACTGGAGACGGATGAAGGCCTCACGGCCGACTAGGCCGTGGTCGAAGGGGTCTGCACCCATTTTGGCAAGCGGCGCGAGTGGAGCGATGACGGCTCGATGACGTCGGGGCCGGTCCCGGTGAGGAAGCTCGAGGAGCCGGTATCGGTGCCGGCTTGGAAGGAAGAGACTCGAAATCGGCTAGAGACGGGCCTTGCCTCGAGCGGAGTGGTCCAAGGCTCTTCCAGAGGAGCGGCTCTGGAAGAGCTGACGCAAATGGTGCGTGACCTCCAGATCGCACAAGCACGGAGGGACAACGGCGGTCAACCTCGTGACCGGAGGCCGCTGACAGGGCAACGATGCATGTGGTGTGACACTGTCGGTCACATCCGGAAAGAATGCGCGGATTTCGTAGAGGCATTACGGGCTAACGTGGTGTACCTCTGGAATGGGTGGGTGCATGCCAACGACACGTGGAAAGCCCTAGAGCTGAACACCGGGCACGACGGGATGAAGCGCTTGATGGAAGAAGCCGCCGTGGTGCGACATGTAAAGGCCGTCCAGTATTCCGCATCGGCGGGTATCTTGGTCGGGGGCGACGAGGGCCAGAAGACGAAAGACTCCGGATTCTGGCCGCTGGTGTTGGAAGGTCTCTACGGGGAACAACGGATCCGGGAGGTCACCGGATGGGACGATCCGGTTGAAGAAAAGATTGTCTTCGTGAAAGCTACATGCTAGAACTACAAGGTTCTGGTAGAGGACAAGCACGCTGGAAGGGCTAGAGGGGCCGGTCCCTCACAGTGGTACGAGACCTGGTTTGGACCAAAACAGAACGATGCCGACAACACCGAGGTGCTGGATAAACTAAACGGGCCGGTTACCGATTGAGCACGGAGATTGAGAGGTCAACGGACCTACGGAAGGTGCTCGAGGAGCAGATTCTCGACAGCAAGGTGGAGCTGTCACTGAGGGAGGTGCTCAGAATCACCAAGAAGGAGTTCCACGACTCCATTGTGGGCTTGGTAAAGTGAAAGCGGCTCTCGACAGAACTGGAGCTGGAGAAGCCCGTGGAGGTGCGGACGACGCACCTAGAAGACACGGCCCTAGAGGATGAGTTGGCGGACACGGCCCTATTACGCGAAGCCGCATTGGTACAGAGCCACTACGGAGACCCCTGTCTAGGTTGGGGATGTGCAGGAGCCGGTAGTGGTATTGATAGACCACGGCTCGGAGATCAACCTGATGTCCATGGACTTTTACAAAAAGGGGAAGTGGCCGATCAACACCAAGCACGGGTGGAAGATACGCGCGGCAACACGCTGCATGGTGCGTAACCGAATGTACGCGTAAAGATCGGCGACGTTGAGACCTCCTCGCACACAATGATACTCGGCAAACCATACATTATGGCGGCATGGATGGAAACGAAGGTGCTTAACAACGGATCGGCGTACTCGTGCGTGAAGAGCCAAGAAGGACAGTGCTCCGTTCAATTTTTGACGGTGAGGCTCAACCATGAGCGTAACTGTGAGACCCTCGGCGGCGAGAGTTGAGGGGATATCAAGACGTGGGGCCGCGATAGTCCGGACACCCGGAAGAACCCAACACATGTACCATAGATAGGAAATTTTGGTTCTTTGATAACGGAGGTTGTACTATAGCCGACATCAGTAGCCGAGAAAAGAAGCGAGCAGAAGAAAGACTCAGGGCGTACAGAGTCCTCAGCCCTGGCGAAGAGATTGGTAGTGTCGTGAAGGCGGTCTCCTTCGATGACACCTTGGGAGAATTACACGAGGTTGTCAAAGGAGGCCTTAGTGACGACCGGGTAGTTCCGGCTAGTTCAGTGGAGATGTACGAAGTCATCACTGACTTCGGGGAAAGGGTCGGGTCCGGTCGGACGGCCCGCGTGGATACCAAGTACAAGACTGTGGACCGGAAGGTGAGGCCAGTCACGGCACCCTTACCGGAGGGTAGCGGAGAGCGGATAAAGGGGGTCGCGTCGGACCCAAGTTTACGTCAACCGGTCGGCATAGGGCACCAATTCACCGACATAACGCTACGAGAGCTCAAGGTCGGTGGGGGTGGGTTTCTACTGCCGGCGGAGGACGACCGGTTTCGGAGGATGCTTGGAAGGCACGGGAAAGCCTTCACATTCTCACCGAAGGAGATCGGGTGCGTAGACCCGACGATCGTGGAGCTGATGGTGATATTCACGGTGTTGCATGTGTCATGGAATCTCAAGCCGATTCCGGTACCCAGAGCTCACATCCCGAAGTTGATGGAGCTACTGAAGCAGAAGGTGGAGATGGGCATCCTCGAACCGTCGAACGCCCCATATTCGAATCGGTGGTTTACCGTGCCAAAGAAGAACGGCACGCTGCGCTTCATTCAGGACCTGCAACCAGTCAACAAGGTGACCATTCATAATGCAAGTATCGGAACGACGATAGATGAGTTCGCGGAAGCCTTCGCCGGAAGGTCAATCTATTCAATCGGTGATCTGTACTCGGGGTATGATCAGTTCCAATTAGCCATGGAGAGCAGGGATATCACGATGATGCGGACCCCTCTCGGCTTAGTGCGGATGTGTACCCTGCCACAAGGAGGGACCAACTCAGTGGCGCACATGGTGAATGCGATGAACAAGGTGTTGAGGGATTGCATCCTGGACATCACCATGCCATTCCTGGACAACATCCCGATCAAAGGATGTCCGGTGGAGGATAAGGACGAGGCGGTTGGGCCGGACGGATGATGGAGGTTCGTCGCGGACCACATTAATGACTGCGAGAAGGTGCTCCAAAGGCCGGAGGACGCGCGACTCACCTTCTCTGGGGAGAAATCGGCGTTCGGCCAATCGAAGATCCTAGTGGTTGGTCACCTGTGCGGGCCATACAGCCGGAAACCGTCTCCGGCAAAGATAGAAGCCATCTCTGTCATGAAGGAAGAGTGCAAGTCGATTACGGAGATGTGGAGGTTCCTGGGTGCGTGCGCGTTCTACCACATCTGGACTCCGCACTACGCACACGTCGCGAAACCACTTTACGGGTTACTGAAGAAGGGGCACAAATTTGAATGGGGCAAGGAGCATACGGAGTCGGTCTGGAGACTGAAGGAGGCGATTACCGCAGCATTGGCTCTCAGGAAAGCGGTTTATGGCAAGGAGATCCCCATCTACATTGTTGTAAATCACGCAAACGATCTAACGCCGAAAGGCACGACAACGTAACCGTTGACACAAGCCCAACAGGGATCGGATCGGTGATCAATCAGGAGGACGAGAGCGGCGCGCGGTTCCCAATCTGGTTCGGGGCGAAGGTTCTCATTGAGTGACAACGAGGATACGCCCAAGTTAGGCGCGAACTATGGGGTATCGTTTTGGCGTTTAAGGACGCCAAAGATTATCTTATCGGGACTGAGGTAATAATCGAGACGGACTGCCTACCGATTCTTGGTATGATTTCCGGATGTGCGACTCTGAACCTAGCAATGCTCAGGTGGATCACGTACATCAAGTCCCTAAATACGGAGATACGGCACATCTTCGGGAAGGACAACACCATGGCCGACATACTTTCGAGAGCACGGTTCGACGACGAGGACGACATGGTTTCTGAGGATGAGGAAGTCGGCGTAGACTTCTTTGAGACAACATACATAACGAGGGAGAGGAGCCCTTCGGCGCTTAACGAATTCCACGAAGGCGAGTACGACGGGGATTGGATCTAGATCGGTAGGTTCCTGAAGACAATGACACCAGACGCATCGTGGACAAAGGAAGAGGCTAACCGGATCCGAAAGAAAGCTTATCGGTTCTTCCTACGGGACGGGACCATATGGAGGCACCCTAAGAAACGAGGCGGTGTCCCACTCCACGTAGTAGCGAGAAAGGACGAGCAGGACGCGTTGCTTACGGCGTACCATGAGAGTCCTTGGGCCGGACACCGCAGGACATGGGCCTCGTTCGAGAAACTAAAAGAGAAGTATTGGTGACCGGGGTTGTACCGGGATGTGTACCAGTTCGTGACGACGTGTGAAAACTATTAGATGCACTCCGCGATCTAGCATTGAGACGATCTACCCGCCGACCATCCATTTCAAATGGATGGTGGACTTAGTGACAATGCCGATGGGAGTAGGGCAGATGCGGTATCCGGTGCTTGCGCGGGAAGATTTAACGAACCAAGTGGAAGGCCGCGCACTTACGAACAAGACGACTACGACGGTATGCTAGTTCCTGATCGAAGAGGTAGTGTGCCGGTACGGATGCGTAGGGAAAATCGTGGTGGATCGGGGAGAGTTGGACGCACAGGAAGCTGAGGAGATGTTCGATTGGTTGGGGGTCAAGCTCTCCCTCACTACGTCGTACAATCCGGAAGCGAACTGGAAGGTAGAACGCGGACACGGACCGATCGTGAAGACTTTGGTACGAGCGTGTGAAGAGCAGGTGGGGAATTGGCCATGACTTCTACCCTACGCACTGTGGGCGGACCAGACTACGCACAGTTTGGTCACAGGGTTCATGCCGACGGAGTTGATGTACGGGCAAAAACCGATTATGCCGGTGGAACGGATTATCACTTCGTGGGTCGCGGTGGACTGGAAGGACGAGATGAGCCGGGAAGAGTTGCTGGCGGCGCGGATTCGGCAGCACGAGCGATGACCGGAGGACGTGGAGCAGGCGATGGCGAAGCTGCGTACGGCGCGTGAAAGGAACAAAGGCCGGTTCGACCTAACACATAGGCTGAGACCAAAGAATATCAAGGAAGGCGACTGGGTGTTGGTGTACGACAGTAGCCTTGATAATCAGCACAAGGCGGTGCATAAGTTTGCGAGGAGATGGTTCGGGCCCTACACGGTGTCAAGCGCGAACAACAAATCAATATCCCCTCCCCAATATGAATCTGTCCAACCAAACAATTGTGATGGATTGGTCCATCCTTCAAGATTCATGTTGATGGACTCTGATTGCGATCTAGAGTAAGTCAACACCATATCTTTTGTTCGTTTTAGGTAACGTAGTAGTCATTTTAAAGCTTGCCAATGTTTTGGTTCAAGATCCTGCATAAATCTTGAAAGAATTCCAACGGTGAAAGATAAATCGGGACGTGTACAACTAACAAGATAGCATATACATCCAAGAATTTGCTTGTAAGGAACATTGAGCATTTCATCTCGTTCTTTAATAGTTCTTGGAGCATCTTCGATTGATAATTTGCATGGAGTTGACATGGATGTAGAGATAGGCTAACAATGTAGCATGTCAAAATGTTTCAATACACTTTCAATATATTGAGTTTGGGAAAGAGAAATGGTTCCTTTGACACGATCTCTTTGTAAGTTCATTCCAAGGAAATACTTCATTGGACCAAGGTGAGTTATTGGAAAAGCTTGTTGAAGTTCCTTCTTCGCAAGTTGTAGATAGGCTAGTGAGTTGGTAAGTAGAGGTAAGTCGTTGACATTAACACCAATTATGATGAAATTATTCTTAGCTCTTTTAATGTATACATTTGGTTCATTCTTTAATCTTTTATAACCATTGTTACTTAGGAAATTATGAAGTCGATGATACCAAACTCGTGGAGATTGTCGCAGACCGTATAAGGATCGATGTAGACGACATACGGCATTTGGTTGAGTTGAATCTTCAAAATGAGGTGGTTGTTGCATATAGATCTCTTCTTCAAGTTCTCCGTGAAGGAAAGTGGTTTGAACATCTAAGTGATGGAGTTCCAAATCAAGTTCGACTATGAGAGAGACAAATATGCGAAATGTGTTACTTCGCAATGTAGGGCTACATGTATCTTTGAAGTCGATTCAGGTATTTGCAAAAAACCACAAGCTACAAGACGAGCTTTGAAACGCATAATATTTCCATTAGCATCGGTCTTCTTTCGAAGAACCCACTTACACCTAACAATTTGTCGATCAAGTGGCGGATCAACAAGGCTCCAAGTTTAGTTCTTTAATAAGGCCGTCATCTCTTCTTCCATGGCTGCTCTCCATTTAGGGCCATTGATACCAGACAATGCTTCTCTAACGGTAATAATAAATTCATTTGTGGTATTCGGCTCTTCTTCAATTATGAGAGCGTCCATATTGAGGTCCACAAAGTGTGCCTCAAATTGGTCGAGTTCCTTATAGATATAGGACAAGGAGCGCGTACGACGAGGTGGTGAGTTGTTATCATATGGGTTTGGATAGTCTTGTGAGGATTGTGATTTTGAGTTGATTGAAAAATCACTAGTGATGTCGGGTGATTCAAGATGAAATGACATAATGATTTGATGGGTTTGAGGGCTTCCAAGAGCATGTTGATTAGAGGTTTACAAAATGGATAAAGAGAGTGGTACTGTGTTAAATGTATGTAAGTGTGGTGAAGACATGGTTGATGGAGAGGATGTGTTTGTGAGGTCATTATAATGTGTAGAGTTGGATGGTGTGAAACCACTATCAAGATGTGGGTGAATGTAGTTAGTTAGTTTGGGTTGGTAGTTCTTTTATGTTGGTTGGTTAGATTTAAAGATGTAATTTTCATTTTACTTTTATTTTTATGCGGCAGAAGGCGGTGGGGGCTCTGTTTGGAGAGCGGCGTACATCAACAACAACGTTGTTATTAGATTGGCGAACAGTGGCGGCATCGTCTTCTAATTGTTTGCCTCCTTCACGAATATCATTTTTAAGGTTATGTGTTGGTGTCGTGGATTCAAGAAAGGGTGCCTCATCAAATTTGACAGTACGACTATAAAAGAAGGTGTTCTTGGTTGGGTCAAATAAACGGTATGCATCTCCGTACCCAACGAAAATCACTTTTCTAGCTCTTTTTTCTAACTTGGATCGGTTTTTAGTAGGAACGAAAGCGTATGCAAGGCAACCAAAATTTTTGAGATCTTGCATATTTGGTTTTACTCCAAATCATAACTCGTATGGTGTGATTAACCCAAGTGTTCGATGATAGTTATGATTTTGGAGATAACATGCTATTACGACAGCTTCTTCCCAAAATGAGGGCGAAAGTGACGCGAGGTTCAGCATGCTTCAGGCCAAATTAAGGAGTGTTCGAGTTTTTCGTTCGGCTAGACCATTTCGTTGTGGTGTCGAAGGAACAGAAATTCGTTGTATAATTCCAAGGTCTTTACAAAATTTCGTAAACTTGTTAGATGTATATTCTCCTCCCCCGTAGACATTTCAATTGTAGATTTAGTTTCTTTTCTGTTAGTGATTTGTAATTTGTAAAAGCTGTGAAAGCTTGGTCTTGTCATGAAGACATACATCTTGGCTTATCATGACATTCATCTTGGCGAACCAGGAATCGAACCCATAACCTCTTAGTTTACATATTGTACTTTAACCATTGTAATAACATATGTGAGATGTAATCATAATAATTATATGTTTAGTTATTACGAGATATTTAGAACATTCTAGATTATTCTAGAATGTTCTTGAATATTTCATGATTATATTTATTATTATTATTATTCATAAATATCTAAAATATTCTAGAACATTCTAGAATACTCCATAAGGGCCTATAAATAAGAGTCCATACACTCATCACAACTCATTCGGTTCAACACCAGTCTTTAGCCCTTAGCCTACTCCTTGTAATCTTCTTTCTCATAATATAATCGCATTCCCATTTCTTATCTCTCACTTATACTTTTCTCTCTCTCGCACTCTCTCCCTCTTTCACTCTCTTTCTATCACTATCGCTATCTCTACCGCTCTCGCCATCTCTATCGTTATCGTTATCTCTATCGCCATCGCTCTCTCTCTCTGCTTCCTACTCAAGAGTCACGACAGTTTGAACCGAATATTTCTTTTCCCTTTCTCCAATAACTCTAGCAAGCTTTCTTCTTTATCCTTCTTTCTTTTTCCCCCGCGGTTATGGAGTCGGTCAGCAAGCAAGAGTATATGCGTGTCCTTTCGGAGCTCGATATGCTCACCACTAAGTTTGTGGCATTAGAGCAAGAAAATCAAAGGCTACTCGGGGATCTTCAACAAGTCAGTACTGAGAAAGCTCATCAATATGAGGAGTTATCACAACGGGTTCATCAAGTTGAGGCTACTATATTAACATTACGAGAACAAGCGGCGGGGGTTCAAAACTCCCCAAGGGAACCAAAGATTAGCCTCCCTGCCAAGTTTGATGGTACCAGATCTCTCTTTCGAGGTTTCCTGAATCAAGTTCGTTTGGTGATTCAGTTACATCCCAATCGGTATCCAACTGATGCTGCCCGTGTGGGATTAATAGGAACCTTGCTAAGCGGTACAGCGTTAGCATGGTTTGCACCACTTCTTGAGAAGAAATCACCATTACTGGAGGATTTCGAGGCATTCGTTAAGGAGTTTCAAGCTAGTTTTGGAGATACGGATAGCACTAGGACTACAATAAACAAGATTCGAAGACTCCGACAAGGAGATCGTCCCGCTTCAGCTTATGCCGCAGATTTCCGTCTCTTGGCATGCGACATCCCTTGGGATGAGGCAGCCTTAATGGATCAATTCCGTCAGGGTTTGCGTAACGATGTCAAAGATCTTCTTCTTACTTTCCATGAAGATCCAAAGTCTCTTACTGAAGCTATTAGCCGAGCTGTGCGATGTGATAATCGCCTATTTGAGCGACGTTCTGAACGTCAACAAATGTTACGCCGCCAACCGGAACAGACATACGCTTCTATAGTCGCCACACCGCCACAAGGTTCTAGACCCGTTACGAGGGATGGTCCCACTCCGATGGAAATAGAGTCGACACAACGTCGAGGGCCCTTATCAGATGCTGAGAAACAACGACGTCGGGCGCATCGCCTATGCCTCTACTGTGGTGGTCCAGGACATATAGCTGTGAATTGTCCACATAAACCCAGGTGTCAAGTTTACCAAGTAAGTGCACATGACAACCCTACATCAAGTTCTACTATCACTTCTAATAACTTAAGTACTAAGCCTACTAGCCCATGCCATGAGAATAGATTTGATGTCTTGAGCCAATTAGAGGATGTGTTAAACGAATAAGTCTGGCCAAAATAGGAGCCATTTGGTTGGACCATCCTAGTTATGTAGAGTCAATACCTAGTTGTGGTTCCATTTCATCAAATCAAGTTAGTAGAGTTTTTTCTGCACAAGTCGAGCTTAGCACATCTACAGGTCATCGCGCCCTAGCCTCTGCCCTCCTAGATTCCGGAGCCAATTCTTGTTTCATGGATCGCGAGTTTGCATTGACTCAAAACATCATCTTGAAAAAACTCCCAAACCCAGTAGCTGTAGGAGTCATCGATGGTCGCCCTATAGCATCAGGAGATATAGTCGAAGAGTCTGAACCAATTCGTGTAGTCCTAGGTAATTTGGCTAGTGTCATCTCATTTAACATCATTAGTAGTCCGGAGCACTCTCTAGTTCTTGGTCTTCCTTGGTTTGAGTTACATAACCCAACCATTGATTGGAGAAAAAGAACTATTGAAGAGGTCACCGTACAATCCAAGTCTCTTGAAGCTCCAACTAAGGATCTAGGATCCCCCACAATTTCAACAATCTCTATACATCAATTACGAGAGGATGGAAGAAAGGAAGACATGATGGTATTTGCGGTTTTAGCAACTCCCTCATCTAGCTCACAAGAATTGGGGGTCCAACTACCAAAGAAGTACATAGAATTCTCCGATGTGTTCGATAAGGTGAAGGCTAATAGACTACCAGAGCATCCACCATATGATTGCCCAATTGATTTGCAGCCAGGAAAAGAGCCTCCATGGGGACCAATTTATAATCTTTCGCCCATGGAGTTAGAGGTTCTTCGAGAATATATCAATGAGAACTTGGCAAATGGTTTTATCCAACATTCAAAATCTCCTGCTGGTGCACCCATCTTTTTCGTTAAGAAGAAAGATGGTACGCTTCGTATGGTCGTGGATTATCGAGGCTTGAATAAAGTGACCGTTAGAAACCGATATGCTCTCCCATTGATCTCAAGCCTTCTAGAACGCCTCAGTGAAGCAAAGTATTTCACGAAGTTAGATCTTCGAGGTGCCTACAACCTTGTTCTAATTCGTCCTGGGGATGAATGGAAGACGGCGTTCCGCACTCGCTATGGTCATTTTGAGTACACAGTGATGCCTTTTGGCCTCACGAATGCACCAGCAGTCTTCCAACATATGGCGAATGATATTTTTCGAGACTTCCTCGATATCTTCATCATTGTTTACCTGGATGATATCTTGATCTACTCAAAAACTCAAGAAGAACATGATATACATGTTCGCCAAGTTTTGCAACGGCTACGAGAGTATGGTCTCTATGCAAAATTGGAGAAGTGTAGTTTCGACCAACGTCAAGTGGAGTTTTTGGGGTACATAGTCTCTTCAAATGGCATCTCTATGGATCCATCAAAGGTTCAAACAATTTTGGATTGGCAAACACCACAGTCCGTGCGAGATGTGCAATGTTTTTTGGGGTTCGCAAACTTTTATCGCAAGTTCATCAAAGACTATTCAAAAATTATGTTGCCCCTCACTCAACTGACGCACAAGAATCGATCATTTGTATGGAGTATAGATGCGAACTCTGCATTTGAGGGTTTAAAGCAAGCATTTACATCCGCACCAATCTTAATCCATGTCAATCCAATGAGGCGCTTTATACTTGAAGCTGATGCATCGGATTTCGCACTCGGAAGTGTACTATCCCAAATTGGTGATGATGGTGAACTGCACCCGGTGGCTTTTCACTCACGAAAATTTGAAGCCGCAGAAATCAACTATGAGATTCACGACAAAGAGCTTCTTGCCATTGTGGATTCTTTTCAACAATGGCGTCATTTTCTGGAGGGTTCTTCTCAGCAGATTATTGTCTACAATGATCATAAAAATCTAACATACTTTCAAAGTGCTCGAGTCTTGAATCGACGACAAGCTCGTTGGGCGCAGTTCTTAACTCGTTTCGATTTTGTAATTCTATATCGCCCTGGGATGCAACAAGGAAAAGCAGATGCTTTATCTAGACGTTCGTATATGGAACTTCAACCTGGAGAGGCCGCATTTGAAAGCCAAAAGCAAATCCTCTTAGGTCCTGATCGTCTACGAATAATGGCAATGCATACCATCAACACACCGGGAGATTCAAGGCTTCTTGATTCCATTCGTGAGCAGATTGCGACTGATGCGTTCGCCCAAGAGGTTTTGAGCCATATTATCCCAAATCGTGCATCTAGCTCCCAAACTCAAAATCCTCGTCTAGACTACACCCAGTTTAGTTGGCATGATGGGTTACTTTTTCGACAAACTCTCTTGTATGTGCCTGACGGTCCTTCTCGACTCAAAGTCATGCAACAATGTCATGACACACCAATGGTGGGACACTTCGGCATCCACAAGACTTTTGAGTTGATTTCTCGCCGATATTGGTGGCCACGGCTTCGCCATTTTGTTACGGATTATGTTCGTAGCTGTGATACATGTTGCCGATCAAAAAAGCCTCGACATCATCCATATGGCTTATTACAGCCAATGCCTATTCCGGAGAGCCCATGGAAATCTATTTCCTTGGACTTTATTACGGATCTTCCACCTTCCAAGGGATTTGATTCGATTCTCACTGTTGTCGATCGTTTTACGAAGATGGCACATTTCCTTCCATGCACAAAGACCATTACTAGTCAAGAGACAGCTGATTTACTCATGCGGGAGGTGTTTCGCCATCATGGTCTTCCGGATGATATTATCAGTGATCGGGGTCCCCAATTCATCTCGAAATTTTGGCGGCACATGTTCAGACTCTTACATACTTCTTGTAAACTCTCTTCCGGCTACCATCCAGAGACTAATGGGCAGAGTGAGCGCACCAACCAAACAATCGAGCAATATCTACGTTGTTTTGTCAACTATCAACAAGATGATTGGGTGGATTTACTACCTTTGGCAGAATTTGCTTATAAAAACTCCGAGCATTCTTCTACTGGATATTCCCCATTTTTTGCAAACATTGGGTACCATCCTCGTTGGACGATGCTTGAACATCCTGAACTCCCAAAAAACCCAGCTGTTGAAGATCGGCTCACTCGACTCCAAGAAGTTCAGGATATGCTTTTGCATCATTTATGTGAAGCCCAAAACACTCAAAAGAAGATTGCTGACCGTCATCGGCGTGATTCATCGACTACATTTCAAGTAGGCGATCGTGTATGGCTCTTACAAGGTAGCATTAAAACGACCCGACCTTGCTACAAATTGGATTATCAACGTTTTGGCCCATATGTCATAAGTGGTAAGATCAATGATGTGACATTTCGTCTTGATCTTCCTCCTCATATGCGTCTTCACCCGGTCTTCCATGTTTCACTTTTGGAGCCTTACACAACGAGCTCTATTCCGGGTCGTGTTACACCTCCCCCACCTCCAATTGACGTTTCCAATGGCTCTGAATATGAGGTTGCCGCTATCCTCGACTCCAAGATCATTCGCAACAAACTATACTACTTGGTTGATTGGTTAGGCTATACACCTAATGATCGAACATGGGAGCCTGCCGAACATCTTGCCAATGCCTCCGACATGGTTGTTGCATTTCACAACCAATATCCTCATAAACCAAGTCTGAACTCTTTTCTTCCGACTCGTGCAACTCGTCATCGAAAAGGGGGGATAATGTCATGAAGACATACATCTTGGCTTATCATGACATTCATCTTGGCGAACCAGGAATCGAACCCATAACCTCTTGGTTTACATATTGTACTTTAACCATTGTAATAACATATGTGAGATGTAATCATAATAATTATATGTTTAGTTATTACGAGATATTTAGAACATTCTAGATTATTCTAGAATGTTCTTGAATATTTCATGATTATATTTATTATTATTATTATTCATAAATATCTAAAATATTCTAGAACATTCTAGAATACTCCATAAGGGCCTATAAATAAGAGTCCATACACTCATCACAACTCATTCGGTTCAACACCAGTCTTTAGCCCTTAGCCTACTCCTTGTAATCTTCTTTCTCATAATATAATCGCATTCCCATTTCTTATCTCTCACTTATACTTTTCTCTCTCTCGCACTCTCTCCCTCTTTCACTCTCTTTCTATCACTATCGCTATCTCTACCGCTCTCGCCATCTCTATCGTTATCGTTATCTCTATCGCCATCGCTCTCTCTCTCTGCTTCCTACTCAAGAGTCACGACAGGTCTTTGCATTTGAGGAATGTTAGTATCGTAAACCTTGTATAACCATCAATGAAACTAATGAAATATTTTGATTTTAAAAGTGATTGAGTTGGGAATGAACCGCATATGTCATTATGGATGAGTTCAAGAGGTCAACTTCTTCGTGAGTTACTTGTAAGAAACTTTGATGATGCCATTTTGCCGAACAAGCACACCTCACATAGGTCAATTTTGCAAAACATATCCTTTGGGACTCCTTGAGCGAGCTTGTGAGTTTGGAGTGTTCACATAGCAGCAAGGTGTGGATGTCCGAGTCGACAGTGCCAAAGTAAGGTCAGTTCCTATTGTCTTTCGATTTCGGTTGTGTGAACTTCGATTTTTGATTGGGTTGTTGGATGCACACTAATTGGATATAACCCTCTTTGTCTTTTGCAGGAAGTTCGTATGGTGAGACCATTTGGTAGAAGATGACGAATCACGGCTTGGTTATGATGGAACTCGATGATTGTTCCATTTGAAGTTGCTTGACTTATCCAAAAGGAGGTTCTTGGTGATACCAGGCACATGGTACACATCATTTATGATGAAATTTCCTCCTCCGGGGAGATGAAAAGTAAGTTGGCTTTTGCCTAATTCTTGTTTTACTCTATTATTTCCAAATCTAGCAGTTATTGGATTTTGTAGGGGGTGTACCTTTGAAGCCAATCTGATCGATGTGTGAGGTGGTTCGTTGCTCCGGTGTCGAGATACCATTTGTCATCCTTGTTTGTTGGTATATCCACGACAAGTGCTTCAGCCACGAAAGCTTGCATCAAGTCATTGTAACCTTCTTCTTCATATTCATCCTTTTCTTCCATTGAGGCAACATAAACCTCTTCTTCCTCTTCTTCGCCATTTCTCTCTTCCTCGAATTCTTCTACAATGTGCGCTTGTGGTCGACGAATGTTGCTTGGGAATCTTTGAATAGACTTTTGTTTTGCCTTACATTATTGTGGTGTGTGGCCTGGTCTTTTGCAAATGTTACAATAAGACTTAGTGAACTTCATTCCTCCTTTAGTCATAGGTGCATTAGTCCACTGACTCCTGCCATAGCGATTGCTTGTGTTCATGTGTTTTCTTCTCTTGTCTTTCTCATCGAGTCTTCTTGTCTTATGTCTCCAATGAGATCTTCCACAGTAGCTTGTTTATTTAAATTGTGTGTGGTCACAAAAGATGACAAAGAAGAGGGTAAAGCGCCTAATAATAAACATCTTAGTAGTTTGTCAGAGATGTCCAAGCCAGATGTAATTGTACCATCCAATTTCTTTTCCCAAGTTATTAGAAAATTATCTACATCTTCTTCATCTTTCATTGTAAATGTGACATATACACATAGTTTGTGCACTTGTGCCACATCCGTCTTTGATTCGTATTGTGTCTTTAATTTCTCCCAAATTTGATGTGAAGTTTGTAACTTTCTAACCGCTTCTCCTTGAACATCTGATATATGTGCTAATAATTCCATCTTTGCTACAAGATCTTTCTCTTCCCAAATAACTTGATCAGGTCCAAGGAGATCAGGTTTTGTTGATAATCCCAAAGTTTGTAGTGTTGAAATAATAATTTGAGTCGATAATTTTTCTTTGATAACTTCACTAATGAAAGTTTATGTGTGTTGAGAATGTTGGCAAGAGTTGAGGATTGTGCCATTTTTATGGAAGAGGCCTATCCGGCTTAGCGCTCATCTTGATGACAAATCGATCAGCGCTCCTAGGATTCTCTAATCTTATTTCATAGATGCGGAAATCTATAAATCTAATACCATGTAGACATCAACAACGATACAAATAGAGAGTGATTGCTAGAGAGAGAGATCACACATACATAAAATTTGTTCTATATTGATTGTGTATTGTTACATTAGCCAAATGGCTTGTTTGTAGGGCCGATGGACAAAAAGTTATGTCTCTTCAATGAAGAGTTTTCTCTAAAGTCTAATAATAAATAACTCTTCGTAATTACTTATTTTTAATAATAATAATATAATATTTAGATTAAATATTTCCACAGGGACATCCATACTAGCACCATGAAACCAAACATAGTATAAAGACTGAATACTAGCATTTCTCCTTCAATTCCATTCTCCTTATCTCTAAAGCTTACCCTACTGAACCCCAATCATTCTCTAAAATGTTCAAACCCCATCATTCTCTTAGAATCTCAAATTATTCTTGGCCCCCCAAAAGAATATAAAAGTTTAGTGACCCCTCCATGTTGACATACATTCATCGAGTCGTAGGACTTTCATAAAACACGCGTAGCACTTTCTTTGTCCTTTTTATTTCATGAGATTGATTTTTTTTTGTGCATTCATGGAAGAAATATGAAAGTGGAACAAATATATGCAATCGAGGATATAGATCAAATGCCAGGGTCTATTTTTTTTTTGTTAAAGCTTGTCCTTCTCTATGGTTGGTGGCATCTTGAAATTCATTAAGAAAAAGTATGGAAGTTATTGTCCTTCTCATGGAGTTTCTTGAAATAAAGACGTAAATTCACTTACATAAGTTTGGATCACTTCCCTTTGAGGGGCCTCATTGACTGCACAAATCTGGGTCGAAATAAGTTGACAAGTCTGATGAACATATTCTATTTCAAAGCTCCACCTTGGATAATATTCAAGCTTGCTTTCTTCATATTTTTGCCTCACCACAATGACACACTCAAGTGTAGTGTACTTCATTAATACAATTCTCGAACAATATTGAGAGTTGGGTGAAAGCATGTGAGTGGAAACAATTAGCTATGCAAAAAGCTACCATTGATAAATAGTCATTTTAGTAAAAAGTCATCATTAATAAATTAACTATGCAAAAAACTACCATTGAAAATACTAGAGTGTTTTAATTACATATGTAAATGAGTGCCATAAATGTGCAACATAAATTGATATGTGCACCATAAATGTGTACCATAAATTATATATTGAATTCCTAGGTCCATTATGCATGATCCTTTGCCACATCACGTAGGCCATCTCTAGTTGAGTATTGTGGGTTAGTTGCTACCACTGTTGCTAAACCCTATCGAGTCCTCCTACAGCCACTCTACACTTAGGGGCCGCTACTATGCGTTCCAAGCATCATCAAAGAGTTGTTCAATCTGACGGGGTTCTCTTCTCTGTGCCACTCTACACTTAGGGGCCGCTACTATGCGTTTCAAGCATCATCAAAGAGCTGGTTCAATCTGACGGGGTTCTCTTCTCTGTGCCACTCTACACTCAGGGGCTGCTACTGTGCGTTCCAAGCATCATCAAAGAGTTGTTCAATCTGACGGGGTTCTCTTCTCTGTGCCACTCTACACTTAGGGGCCACTACTGTCTAGTCCTGGATTGCTTCCACATTTCGATTTGACGGAGTTCACTAATCCAACAGCAACATTCTACACTCAGTTGTCGCCATTGGTAGGTCCTAGATCGCCTCCTCAACTGTTCGATCCAACGGAGTGAACTCCTCTACTGTTCGGTCTTGGATTGCAATAACTTTTCTATCTATTGATTATCTTGTGTATTGTTGTGTCTAATCTTGTGTAATGTGGAATATTTTTGTGTATTGTTGTTGCCCATAGCCATCTTAAATACTTGTTTTTTTTTCTGGAAATTTAGGTTTTAATATGTCCAGCCAAATGGAAGGGGAAGAAGGGTGTTTAGAATTACCCCTCAATGATCATAAGGATAGGGATGATGCTATCAAGACACAACAAGCCATACGAAACTATTGGGCAGAAAAAAAAGGAAACATCGTTAATTGTTGAAGGATACGAAAGCCACACTCAGTAAAGGTAAGGATAGTTTAGCTGAGAATGTAAGTAATGCGACTACCATCATAGAGATAGGTTGTAGACTATTTCAATGTTCAAACCAAGCACATCAGTAATGAAGAAAAGAAGGTAGTACTTTATGGAATATGTAATGATCCATCGATAAAGGACTTAGTTGATTGTGATGGTCTTAATGCAAACATATCATCTGTTTAGTAAATAATCTTCGTAATAGTTTCATATCCATGAGTAGGTCAGAAGATGATCTTGTCTTAAAAAGGTCTAGTCTAATGATGTTACTTAATAGTGATGTTGACGATATAAACATCAGTGAGCTATCTAAGGTAATTGGTGTTAGTAGAAAAACAGTGTACAATACAATGAACCGTATAATTTCCTCGGGTGAAGGAACTAGTCTACTAAAGCTAACTACAAGATGTAAGCCAATGACACCCATAACATTTGAAATCAAGGATGTAATCACAATTTTTTGGACTAATGAGAGTAGGGTTTCACCCAATAAAAAGGATTTATGCAAGAAACGTGTTGGAAGAAATCAATACGAGGAGCATCCCATTCATCTTCTTGATGTACCTCAGGTATTTACATTTATCTCAACATTTGTTTTGACTCTACACGGAAAGTTAATTAGCTCAGTTAGCAGAAAAGCTAATTAGCTTATCAGTTACATTTAGCTCAGTTAGCTACTAGGATAACTACTACATACGTAATTGGCTACTCTCAATAGCTACTACCATGATAGCTAATTAGTTATTCTCAATAGCTAATTTAGTTACTACCAGATAATTATCTACCAAAATAGCTAACTAGCTACCATGACAACTAATTAGCTACTAGGATAGCTAATTTCGTTATTACCAGCTAATTAGCTACTAGGAAAGCTAATTAGCTACCATGATAGCTAATTAGCTACTAGGACAGCTAATTAGCCACCATGATAGCTAATTAGCTACTAGACCAGCTAATTAGCTACCATGATAGCTAATTAGTTACTAGGAAAGCGGAAAGCTAATTAGCTACCATGATAGCCAATTAGCTACTAGGACAGTTAATTAGCCACCATGATAGCTAATTAGCTACCAGACCAGCTAATTAGCTACTAGACCAGCTAATTAGCTACCATGATAGCTAATTAGCTACTAGGACAGCTAATTAGCTACCATGACAGCTAATTAGCTACTAGGCCATCTAATTAGCTACCATGACAGCTAATTAGCTACTAGAATAGCTAATTAGCTACCATGATAGCTAACTAGCTACTAGGACAGCTAATTAGCTACCATGATAGCTAATTAGCTACTAGGATAGCTAATTAGCTACCAGGATAGCTAATTAGCTACTAAGACAGCTAATTAGCTACCATGATAGCTAATTAGCTACTAGAATAGCTAATAAGCTACTAGAACAACTAATTAGCTACTAGGATAGTTAGCTAGTTACGAGAATAACTAATTCCCCTTTATTACGCAAGTTGATTTATTTATTAGGTTCAAATGAATGCATCCAAATATCAAAGTTCAACTACGAACATTCGAGTCTCTTAAGCCACACTTTGTGAGACGCTTAAAGGATCGATACACATGTTGTTGCATTTACCATGTACATATGGGTTTTCTAAAGGACTCTGTTAATCTACTACGTCACCATAACGCATCCCTAACTAATACAGTTTGCACATGTGGGTGCCCAATCTGTCGATCAAGCCCGCAAGAGGAGTGTAAATCATCTGAGCATGTTATCTCTTCCATGAGTTATTTATTAGATTCAATATTGTGTCCGAGAGAAACTGACGCTATCTTCCATATTCATAAATGTGTCATGGCCCATGGGTTTATGTCAAGATTGTGGCCCTACTAGATTTAGGTGGTGTCCAAATGAATTGAGTAGTGAAATATTGATCTTTGTGAAGTTATTTGAGTTAGTGAACACCAATTTTGAAGGAAAGGTGTGTAAAAGAAAGGATCTAGTTCGGAAAATGCTTAAACCAAGGGATTTGGTGTCTCTGTTTGTAGTATCTCTAGGAAAGTTCATTAAACATAACTTCATTTATTCATGACAGGCCCATTAGTTTAAGACTTACATATCTGATTTCCCAAATGATGTAGTAGTCTCAGTAGTAGATTTCGCAGAGAATTATACTTTCAAGCAGCAGAATGAAATTCAATCTATGCATTGGTGTTCAGTTCAGGTAACCATTTTTGTGCACATAACATATTTTCGAGTTTCAGGTGATGTTAAAAAAGTAATTCATTTCTTTATTTCTGATGATAAGAAGCATGATACCTTGTTCGTCCAACACTGTTTTAAGTTACATTGGCAGTGGTTATTAGCTCAACGTTTGGAGCTTACTCAACGTTGGGTCTGGTCTAACAAAGCTACGTCACAATTCAAGGCTTGACGTCCATTTTATTTTGTGGGGAGGTATCTTGCTATAACAGGTTTGGAGATGAGATGGAATTTTTTTGGGTCTGGCCATGGTAAAGGTGAACATGATGGTGCAGGGGTTGTTATAAAGCGGGCACTTACCCATGAACAACTAAAGACAGATGGTGTGCACATGAATTGTGCATCACATGTAGTTGAATTTTTAAGAACAAATATGTCAACGAGTGCAACAGGTGTTTATTCCTCGCAAGTCCGAGATATCAAACGTGAATTTTGAGAAGTGAAGATAGATGAAGTAAATAGGGAGAAGACCTGGGAGTGCCAAGGAATTCCCGAATTGCGATCTCTGCATGTTGTTCGCGGTTATTCCAGGTTGGATGGTCATTGTATTGCGGTTAGAGAATTGACTTGTTTTTGCTTCCATTGTGTGCAGGGAAATTGGAGATATTGTCTAAACAAAGCATACATTCAAAATTGGGAGTATCACACTCTGAATGATAAGGAAGCAGTTGATGGAGAAACAGGGCAGAATGTTGACTCCACATATGAGGGACTTGGAGATACTTTGAGTGATGTCCTGAACGTTGGGGATAACTTCGTTGTAAATGCTGAAGAAGGCAATTCAGAGGGTGCTGATTTCTATATATTGAAGTGCACGGTTAGTAAACAGTGTGCAAGGCAAAATATTGTAGATGCATGGGGCAATTTTGTATCTGCCAGGACATTCTACATCGAAGGCATTTTTTATGCAAAACTAGATGACTACGAATATGTGTACAGGCTGTTAGAAGACAAACCAGCGGCGTACATGTACTCTCATTTGGTCAGGTGCATCAATGTCCCAATGTTAGAATACAATAGCTGCTCAGGTTTATACACTATTGGTGCTAATGTGTATGAATGTATTTACAATAGTATGCCATGGAATTTGTAGCTACAATTAGCAATTACCATGTTCTCTTGTAAAACAAACATGTATTTCGCAAAAACAGTTAAATAAATTCGTTTGAGAATCAATTTCTTGTATACATTCTACTTTCTGTGCTTCTTTCTCAATAAAATCATGTCTTTTTTGTTAAGTTTTAAGTTATAAGTTATAGCTAAATAATCATCAGTAACTAATTAGTTGTACAAATGCAGCTAATTAGTTGTCAATAGCTAAATAGTCATCAATAGCATGAAATCAACAATCTACAACATATTCCTCAAATTACATAGTAGATAAGTACAGTGGGAACAAGTAATTAAATTCTTCATTGAATAATGTCATCTCTTTACATATTTATAAATTACCATTGGAAATGTCTACAAATCTCCTATAAACAGCTAAGCTCTTGCTAGTTAGTGGAACGAGTCTACATATATTATCCGCATATCGAGCTCGGTATGGAGTCCACAACCATGCACCCAGTTGGCAGCTCATTGTTTGCACCAGGTACTGTTCAGGCATTTCCTCGGGTAGAATGAGACAACATCTTCGAATATTGAAGTAGTGCCGGAAATGTTCTGTATCCAAAATCAATGTGTTCTCGGCATTATATTCAGGCCAAGTAGCCCAAAAATCAGAAAGTCTCTTGAATCTTGCAGCTTCCATTTGCTCACAATTTTCTCGTGCCCATTGACCTTTAAAACGACTTCGCCATTTTGGGAAGAATCTTGCTAAACACTTCCACACATCTGATTTTGGTTTTTCACTCCAAATAAACAAATCAAAGTATTGCACAGCCCACTCTAGAAACTGATTCGTGTCCCTCCTTGGCTGCATATATCTCACACTCATCAAGACTTTATCAAGCTTCAAGATCCAGGCTCTTCTTTCAACTTCTAGTGGTTTAGGTTTCCATTCCTGAAACTAAGCCGCTGTTACACCATTTTCTGGTAGGACACGATCAATCTCAATCAGCTCAGGTTCGGCCGACACAACTGGCGTCCTTTTCCTCTTCAAACCCCTAGTCGACTGTGTTGGGCCTTGGATTACCTCGGTGCATGTAGCTACTGATATGCTCGATATCAGTCCACTGGTATCACATGTTGCATCTACCTGCAACACCAAGTCATCCATGCAACATGTTGCATCTACCTGCAACACCAAGTCATCCGTGCAACATGCTGCATCTACCTGCAACACCAAGTCATCCGTGCAACATGCTTGATCAACTTGTGTGACCAGATCACTTGTGTCAGTTGCCACATCTACTTTCAAGATGGGGCCCTTTAAACACGCTGCAACATCAACAGTATCCACACTGCCATTGGCCTTACGAGCAATAGAATCAAACCCTTTAGACTCAGCAACATCATAAAACACCAACATATTCAGACTCACAAAGTAACTAACAGTCTCACAAAACAACATCCTGAACATCAAAGAGTTTCAGTCATAGAACAACACTCTTCAAATTATCTTGGAAAAACATCATAGAGTTCCATTACATAATGTGGATCATGCAACAACCAATCTGAGGTTTTACTTGTCCAATAGGATAGTAAAACTTCATAAAACCCTAGCAAAATCCCTAAGCTAACAATCATATCCAACTAACAGTATTTCGCTCCACTACGTCTGGGCCCCTTGATCGAGTAACTGGTCTTGTTCCCGATCATGGCCCCTTCTTCAGCCTTTTTCTGGTCGGTTCCCCATTTAGCCTTGCTTCTTTCACCCAATGCGCAAGTGTGTCCTCCTCCGACAACCTTCCCATCGCCTCAGCAGCTAATTGCACATCAGTCGTATCTTGAACTAGCTTTTCAAGTACAGAGGGATCTGTTTGGACATTTTCAGTAGTTGGGCTCGGTGGGGTGGAATCAAGGTCTTGAGATTCGAAGAAATGTTGCATCAAGTGTTCATAAACATGTTGTTGTGAACCTCAGTTTTACATGTTGTTTCCACTATTTCATGGCATTTCACATCGTTGCCTAATTCAGTACACAGTTCCAAAAGAATAGGGTGAAGCTTATCTGAAGGAGATGTGATAGCAGGACTCTTACTTTCAGCCACGTTGGCAACAGTATCCTCATCTGTTGCAGCGTCA
This sequence comes from Azolla caroliniana, assembly GCF_043228905.1. Classification (NCBI taxonomy): domain Eukaryota; kingdom Viridiplantae; phylum Streptophyta; class Polypodiopsida; order Salviniales; family Salviniaceae; genus Azolla; species Azolla caroliniana. The sequence continues at coordinate 1,404,119 of NW_028230453.1, forward strand.
TCAGCACCAGACACATCATGTGCCGTCCTTAATCCACAAGATTCTACAATAACATGGCAGCTATTTAGGATAACTAATTAGCTACTTTACTAAACTATGGTTGAAGCTAGGATAGCTAATTAGCTAGTACGATAGCTAATTAGCTACTTTACTCAACTATGGTAGTAGCTAGGATAGCTAATTAGCTACTTTACTCAACTATGGTAGTAGCTAGGATAGCTAATTAACTACTTTACTCAACTATGGTAGTAGCTAGGATAGCTAATTAGCTACTTTACTCAACTATGGTAGTAGCTAGGATAGCTAATTAGCTACTTTTCTCAACCATGGTGATAGCTAGGATAGCTAATTAGCTACAATGATAGCTAATTAGCTACTTTCTCAACTATGTAGTAGCTAGGATAGCTTATTAGCTACTAGGATAGCTAATTAGTTGCCAGTAGCTAATTAGCTACTAGGATAGCTTATTAGCTACTTTACACAACTATGGCAGTAGCTAATTAGCTAGTAGGATAGCTAATTAGCTACTAGGATAGCTAATTAGCTACTTTCTCAACTATGTAGTAGCTAGGATAGCTTATTAGCTACTTTACACAACTATGGCAGTAACTAATTAGCTACTAGGATAGTTAATTAGCTAGTAAAATAGCTAATTAGCTACTAGGATAACTAAATAGTTGCCAATAGCTAATTAGCTAGTAGGATAGCTAATTAGCTTTTTTACACAACTATGGCACTAGCGAATTAGCTAGTACCATAGCTAATTAGCTAGTAGCTCATTAGCTGCCAATAGCTAATTAGCTACTTTACACAACTATGGTACTAGCTAATTAGCTATTAGTAGCTAACTAGCTGCCAGTAGCTAATTAGTTGCCAGTAGGATAGCTAATTAGCTAGTAGCTAACTAGCTGCCACTTAGCTAATTAACTACTGTAGTAAACTATGGCAGTAGCTAATTAGCTAATAGGATAGCTATTAGCTGCTTTAATCAACTATGGTAGTAGCTAATTAGCTACAACGATAGCAACAAAATAGTTTCCATACTTTTTACGGCTTAGCTAATTAGAAAAGACTAAGCTTATTAGCTACAGTATGGTATACCTGTTAGTTTTCTCCACTCATTTGGTAGAGTTGTACTGCAATCTCCCAAACAGAATGCAGCAATTCGACAGGCATGTTGATAAACAAAGAAGATGGTATGTGTGGTTGCATGGTTGTAGGTGAACCCTTAAAGACGTAGTTTTGTCCTCCACACCTAACCCATAAGCGATGCAACGTGCTTGAACTGTCAATAAATCATTTTCTTGTTCTCCTTCATTTGGTAAGGGAGCAAGAATGTTCAGGTCCAAATCCTGTCTGGTCCTTACCATTCCCGCCACAAAATGTAGTTGCTTCTTAAGGCAGCTAACTACCTGTTCTTGATGAATGTATTGTTCCTTCAACGCAACAGAAAAATTTACCGATTAATTATTCCTGTCTGAGAAAGATACACCAACTTTGCTCAGGAATCGTTAACTTACTTGAAGCTTTTCCAAATTGTAATCTGCAACAGTATTTACACCTAGAAGGTCCAGGTTCATTGAAAGAACCCGAATCTCTATTTGCAGTTGTATTTTACGTTGGGGATCCAATGGCCCCTCTAATTCAAGCTCCTGTTGCGCAACCTATTCCAGATAATGCTTGATTAGCACATTTTACCCTTAAAGTTATTTATAACACAATCACATAGCAGCAAAACAATAGTTACCTGAATCTTATTTCTAATCGTTGTAACAGCGGAAGTAACTTTGCTCTCCATTGCAGAAGCCATTGTGGCTTTCTCTAAATCAGTCTTAAAAAATGCCAATGTCTCACAGGCTTCATGGACATTTTTTAGCATATAGCTAACCAATGTCTCACTTGTATCATCGACATTGGCTTTCCTTGGGTGTCGGTGTGGTGTATGCCCCCGGTTTTGCTGGGAGTCGGCAATTGCATCAACAGCTGCCATGCTCCAAAATCTGTCTATTTTTTGTGCCAAGGTCCCCATCTTTCGGCATCTTTTTACTGATGCCTCACCATAGACTGCCCAAGCTACCCTATACATTTCAGGGTCTCTGGATTTCTTCGTTGTTTTGCAGTACTCATATGCAAATGCTCTAGCAAATGAAACTGACAACTCATTGTTGACTGGGATCTCCTGATGAACTTTCTAGTGTAGCCTCATGCAATCATCGTACAAGTCGGCTCGTACATGCTTCAACTTGACCTTGCCTTTGACTCTAGGCACTGTATATACTATCATCCAGTCTACATCACTGATCAATTTATCACTTAGGACAACAGGGTCAACACCCTCGAGTGACAGACCATAGGTGTTGTGGAAGTCCTCCTTTGTCTCGCAAAATTTTGCGAAGTTTAGCACTCTCAGATACGGAGGAACGAGCCATCTGAAATATCATTTCAGAAATCAGAAATAGTGCAAAATCAGAATATGTCAGAATCAGAAACCCAATCAACAACAACAAAAATAGTGCAAAATCTTTAACTTAGCAAATCAGAAACCCTAATCATAATTTGTATTCAGAAATTTGAAAGCAGAAACCCTAATCAAAATCTGTAATCAGAAGTTTGAAATCAGAAACCCTAATCAAAATCTGTAATCAGAAGTTTGTAACCAGAAACCCTATTCATAAATTCTAATTAGAAATTTATAATCAAAAACCCTAACCTGAAATTTCAATCAGAAACCCTAATCTGAAATTTCAATCAAAAACCCTAATCAGAAATTCTAAACAGAAATTTATAAACCAAAACCCTATTCAGAAACTCTAATCTGTAATCAAAATTTGTAACCAGAAACCCTATTTAGAAATTCTAATAAAACATTTATAAACAAAAACCCTAATTAGAAATTTCAATCAGAAACCCCAATCATCACTAAAGACAGGATTAAACACAAAAAAAGTAATATAAACACACTTGCTGCTACTCCCCGATCTGCGAGACATCCTTGTATGGGACTCCAAGGACTTCGCCCTATTCGATTTTGGGGAAATATGAATCGGCACCAATGTTCAGACAGTAGTCAAAAAGAAAAAACAAATGTTTGGGGTTTTTGTAACTGAAACATACCTGGACGATGATCGAGCGGGTTCTGTGTTGTAGCTCTCAATCTGCAATGTTGATTTTTTGTTGTTGCGGGAGCTACGTCTGCGTTCGTGCTCTAAGTACTCCATCTGCGTTCAAAATCAAACTTAGGCTAAACAGGCAATTGATGACATTGAAGTCGACCTTAGATGATGGTGCTATTCCCCAAGTTTCACTACGTCTGAAACAGAAGTTCAAATATTTGAGTTTTTTCATAAATTAGTTTTTCAAATATTTGATTTTCCCACAAAAAAGACTAGCTAAACAAATAGCTAATTAGCTATGGCCATTTTAGTAGCTAATTAGCTATAATAGTGTTTCCACTTGCATGCTTTTACCTAGTTGCATATCAACTCCACCAACACTAGTAAATAAAAATATTTGACCTAGGAGGACAACAGTAAAATAAAATTGACGTCTTTCATATGCCCATGCTCACCATGCTGAAAATGGGATTGAATATTGAGAGGAAAATGAATATATGTGACTTGCCTCAATGTGTGGAATTCAGAGGTTGTATTGTACAATCATCAATGTAAATAACAATACTAGGCATATCTTTTTAGAAATTCCTACATGGCTTTTGTAGGATTCCGAAAGATGACAAAACCATCACAAGTCTAGTATTGTAATATTAAACAATATTGGGCATATCTTTTAAAAAATTCCTACAAGGCCTTTGTAGGATTCCGAAAGACGACAAAACCATCACAAATGTAGTATTGTATATAGCAATACTAGGCATATCTTTTGTAGGATTGCCATCTTGACCATAGACCAAGACTCAATGGAGACCCAAACAATGAACAAGGGTGCTTTATAAAAGTTCCATGTTGTCACTTGACATGAGTGTGCTTTATAATAATTGCTAGGCCCAAGGGTCATATTGGGGCATCATACCATATATTATTACCATATAATCGTTATCATCATCATCATCATCATCATCACCATCATCTCCTTGTGAATTTTGGTGAAGATGATGTACTCCACATTTTGTGGAGTCAACATGTTGCAAAAATGTTATGAATTGTTGTCATACAAGGAGATTCGAAAAGGAAGAGTATAGACAAGCAAACATGTTTCCGCATTCAATGACAAACTGTCTTAAGCATACAATTGATCATAGTTAAGGACAAGGAAATGACTTCGCGAGATGAGCTCACCATACAACCAGACAATGAGCTTGCAAATGCGAAAGAAAGTGAATTGTCATGGCATATGCTTCTAGACCAACATTAAGGAATCCATAGATTGACATTGGTGTTCTATGAAAATAATACAAAATCTTGTACAAGGCATTGTGCTATTCAATGAAGGATGATGTTTGTGTTTATCCATTCATACGAAGCCCCAACTTGAAAATTGCAGAATGTATCCAATTACTTGCACTAAATGGTGTACTTGAGAGTCAAAGGAGAGCTATAGACTGGATATGGATAGTCAGTCGTGATACAAACATCATATAACTTTCACCACAGGACCCAACAACAAATTATGATCATATAAAGTAACCCTAAATGTTCACATATATGAACAACCCCATTACTAAAATGCTCGAACAAAAGAGAAGTACCATATATATTCAAACTTTCTTTTCATCAATTGTACATTGTCATGAGATGAATTGATTGTGAGTCAAGTAGTGACTTAGAAAATATTGTTCAGAAGTAAAATGTGACAAATCCCAAATAAAAACAATTACAAACTAGTGGAGAAACTAGAAGAGTTGCTATTCCAAGTAGGTCCATTTGAGGTAGATTCTAAGGTGTATTGGGGACCATGATTCAATATTGGTCGGTCGGGATGTGATACTAGCAACGGTAGGAGATGGCCTTCAATGAGAATGTGTCGGACATTTCTCATGCTTGGCCAACACTCCGCTTCCACGTGACAACAATTGAGTGCCACATGTATCACCCTCTCCACATCATCATCACTTTCTCAAACTCATCATGTATGCCATGGGCGTCAAATTGCAACATACCAGGGTCAACTGAATCCATGAGATTGTCATTCATATGAAGGGTCCACATCCAATCCAACAAGTTCATCTCTTGTGAACTGAGGTTAAAATCAAGAACACGCCTACCGCATGCAATCTTGAGGGCGAGGATCCCAAAACTATACACATCGGCTTTCTCCGTTGCTCACCCCGTGTACACCAGCTCGGGTGCTATGTATCCCATCGTGCCTGCAGTCGTCATTGTCGCCCCCAATTTGTCACGTGACACTAGCCTCGCGAGACCAAAGTCCCCGAGCATTGGTTCCTCATCTTTATTCAACAGTACATTGGCTGCCTTTACATCTCAATGGATCACACACCCACCTAGACCTTCATGTAGGTTTTTGCATTGACACAACATGTTCCATTTCTCGTATTTACTAGTCAAGCCCCTCTGAATTATCATCTCCTTCTTACTTTTGTTGCAATTTGAGATGAATCATACTCCTTTTATTTCACGCTGTCGTGAAGATTTTCGTCCACGAGCGGAAACCCGAGCAACGAGAGCCAAAGAGCGATGTGCAATGTTGCACACGTATATAATGTATTTGTAATAATAATAGGGGTAAAGGGTATGGTGCTAGAAATGCCCCATAAGATCCCTAAGGTATAAAGGCGATGTGGTCTTGTGTGCACATCCACGCGAGAGAGAGAGAGAGAGAGGTACTATGCGGTACATAGGTACCTAGTTGTTTGTGAGGAGGTGGGAGTTAAGGGGCCATCAATCTCACCCTCCCCCAAATCAAGGCAAATATCCCCTTTGAATGAAAGGGGATATTTTAGTCTCGTTTTTGTAAACGGTCTTCCCTCCTTGTGCTATAAAAGGAGAGGGAAGGCACCATTGTGAGGGTTGCCTATTTTGAGTGTGCGAGGTATACCACATAGGTCGAGCGTTAGGGTTAGGGTTAGGGTTTTCTTTGTCTTCTCTTCATCTTCGTCGGTTAGGGTTTTCGAGTAGTCGTTTGGTGCGGCCTACGCGGCCACCGTTTGTAATCGTTCATTTCGTTTTAATACATCTTGTTGTTCATCTTGTCTCCATCTCCCTCTTGTTCGATCTAGTCTCTTGTTCATTCTTCTTCTTCTTGAGCAAAGCTTCCATTCCGTGTCTGATTCCTTCTCCTCTACTCCTTAGTCCAAGACCCCCGTGGTCCCGCCCTTCTCCACGCACGCACGTAGCAACACGACATATTTGGTGAACCTGACGTGAAGAGGCGGCAAGGGAGGAAGGAGATGGAAGCCGAAGACATCGCGGAAGTAATTACGAGAATGGCAAGGGATTTCGCAAGAAGGAGAGAAAGACGGGAAGAGGCATACAAGTACGATCGACGCGAGTTCAATCTATGGGTGTCGTCGGCAAAGGCTCCTCGAAGCGCAATGAAGGCATTCCGGGAGTTCGATCTCTGGTTTTCCCAACTTTCGGTCCGGGATCAAGAATCGGTGGGGCGGACAAGGTCCCACTATTCTTGAAGTCGGTCAACAAAAGGGGGAGAATGGCCATTTTTCCCTACCTCGAAGACGATGAAGGGGCGTACGGCCTCACCGAAGATTGGAACGAGGTGGAATGGGCGTGCATACAATGCGATGAGAGGCGGTCGGCCACAACGCGGCCCGCGAGCGGCGGAGAAGAGAGAGTGGCAACCGACTACGCACTACCGCCGGAAGAGAGCTCAACGCAAATCGGTTCGGAGGAGCTCGACATCGAAGCCTTGGTACGGGAAGTGTACGAGATCGTAGAGGCACAAATCGAAGCCGAAGAAGGGCTTGTTGCGGAGTCGGGCCCGAGCGGATCGGAGGATGAGGAGGCCGAAAGAGAATGGTACATCGGTACCACGGGAGAAGGTGCAGAGCGAACCACCCTCTCGACATGCGGAGAAAGATCGACCGAGGACGAGGTCGGGGACGGTGAGGCGGCGATCGCCGGTTCGAGCGGACATGAGGGAGTTCGGGGGGAGTTCGGGCATGGAGGCCCGAAACATCGAGCGGGGAGAAGACGGGCGGTGGTGCCAGGACCTTACGCACACCAGGCCTAGAGACTCCGGCAACCGGCCCGAGAGCCGGTGTGAGACCTAGAGTGACGAGCGGTAGCGGCGGCAAGCTGGGCGACCACGATGGTGACATGGGAGAGGGTGCGGAAAGAGCGACTCTCTCGTCTTGCGGCGAATGGACGGCCATGGAGGCCGGTAACTACGGATTCGGGACGAGGCGGCTCGAAACATCGAGGGAGGAGGAGACAAGCGGCAGTGCCACGACCTTACACACACTGGCCCTAGAGGCACCGGCGGTCGGCCCGATTGCCGACGTGAGACCTAGAGCGACGGGCGGTGGCGGCGGCAAGGCGGGCAACCAAGACAACGGTAAGAAGACCGTGGAAGAGGAGGCGACAAGCGTAATTGATGCTTGCATATATGGAGGCGGGGTAGCCATGGACGACGATGTCCGAATGGAGGTGGCTACGGGCATAGCATCGATGAGCAGCGGTGTTGCTACCTTACACGCACCGGTTCAAGAGACCCCGGCAGCCAGCCCGAATGCCCGCGTGAGACCTAGGGTAACGAACGGTGGCGGCGGCAAGGCGGGCGACCACGGCGACGATGTGGGAGAGGGTGCGGAGCGAGCGACCCTCTCAATTTGCGGAAAGAGGACGGCCATGGATGAGGCCGATATCTACGGAGCAATGGACGCCACTTCGAGAGTGGGCGAAAGTTTCGGGACGCGGTTGCCCGAAAGGTTCTACGAGGATTTCGCGAGCATACTCGAGGCTTGGGAAAGCGAGGAAGAAGAGGAGACGAGCGGAGGTGCCACGACCTTCCACACACCGGTCCTAGAGACTCCGGCAACCGGCCCGAGAGCCGATGTGAGACCTAGAGAGACGGACAGTGACGACGGCAAGGCGGGCAACCGAGACGACGAAGAGGAGGTTTGTAGCGGACGGAGGCGAGATCCCTCGACACCGGGGTCGGAGACTTTGGCGGTTGCGCCCGAGCGCGGACATAAGACCGGAGAGATGGGCGGTGGCCGTGAGGATGAGAGGCCCGGAGTGGGCACGTGCGAAAAGGCCGAAGGAGAGGTCCGGAGCGGCATTGAGGAGCGAGTCGGGAACCGACCCGACCGAAAGATAAGCCGGTCGGTAATCCGACCCGACCGGGAGACGGAGCGGAAGAAGAGTGAAGTGGGGGCCGGTAAACTGGGCACGAACCGAAGGAAGCCGGCAAGACCAGGATTGTTTGATCGATTCGTAGCCGGCCGGGTACGGTTACAGTGGGAGCCGGTGAGAGCGAGAAGGAGGCTAACCAGGCACGACGAGTACGGGTCGGTGAGAGGCCGAGAGCAAGAGGAGCCCTCCACACCTATGCTTGAGACTTCGGCGGTTGCAGATCAACGGAAGACCGAAGAGATGGCGGGTGGCGGCGAGGAGTTGGAAGACAATCCGGAATCGGGTACCAGAGTGAATGCCCGGTGTGGGAAGGACGAAGAGACCAACGCGGAGGTCGGGTCTACGGCGGATGAGCGTGAAGTGAAGCATGCACTACGGCCGGCGGAGGGTCAAGGAACAAGCATGCACTCGGGGGAGCATCAACGAGTGACCGGAAACGGTGGACCGATTGAGCCTTTCAGAGGCGAGGACTCGGTGGTGGACCGAGAGTGGGAGGAACCCTCCACACCTACCCGTGAGGCATCGACAGTCGCGGATCGAAAGGAGAATGAGGAAACAGTGGGTGGTGGCGAGGAGTTGGAGACCGACGCGGAGGTCGGGTCTACGGCGAAAGCGCGACATGAGACGCATGCAATACGGCCGGTGGAGGGCCAAGACACAAGCATGCATACGGCGGATGGGCGACAACGATTGACCGACGATGACGGTCGGGTCAAGCCTTCGAGAGGCAAGCGCTGGACGAAGGACGGTGCGGCGAAACACCAAGATCGACGACATGGGCGGAGCGCGATCGGCATGAGCGGAGAGTCGTATCTAGGAAAAGGAAGGCGATGCGTGGAGAACAACAGGGTACACACTGGGAAGAGAAAGCGCGGCGGCTTCCCGGAGGGCATACAAGGCCAAGCGGGCCAAGAGGGCGCAAGTCGAGGCGAGGCGATAACGAGAGCCTCGAGGGACACCGACACGGAGGTCGGGATGACGGTACGCTCTATGGCGAGAGAGCACGACGGGCAAAGGAGAGGCAACGAATGCGGAATGGGGCTGCCTAAGGGCCAAACAATGGGCACATATTCGGGGGAAAACATCGTTGCATGGGAAGAGCCTACGGAAGGCAAGCACGGAGCGGAGAGAGTCGGCACGCCGAGGTGCGCGGCACGCAAAGGGCAGAATCCGGCATGTGACCAGAGGATATACGAGGCGGACAAAGGAAGAGCAACCGGGTCGGCGACGGTGTTCGGGAGGACCGAACGGGGAGGAAAGCACGGGCATCGGATACGGCGGGTCGGATGTAGTCGGTGGTTCAAGGACCAAGGGTGGACGTGGCGGATCGGGTGGAGGCAACGACTCGGCGAACATCGTCGAGTGTGGCAGATTGGATGGCGTAGACGGTTCGAGACCATTCGGCGAGGATGGTGGACCGGAAGACGGCGGTGGTTCGTGTGCACGGAGTGGTCTTGATCGAAGTGGAAGACAAAACCGGGCGGGCCCACGAGGACGCTAAGGACTCGGCCGGTCGTCGTGGCCGAAAATCTCGTGTTCTCTCCCCTATGGTTTGGCACATACCGGTGGATGTGCGGTTAGGTGGGGGCGGATGTCGTGAAGATTTTGGTCCATGAGCGGAAACCCGAGCAACGAGAGCCAAAGAGCGATGTGCAACGTTGCACACGTACATAATGTATTTGTAATAATAATAGGGGTAAAGGGTATGGTGCTAGAAATGCTACATAAGATCCCTAAGGTATAAAGGCGATGTGGTCTTGTGTGCACATCCACGCGAGAGAGAGAGAGAGAGAGGTACTATGCGGTACATAGGTACCTAGTTGTTTGTGAGGAGGTGGGAGTTAAGGGGCCATCAATCTCACCCTCCCCCAAATCAAGGCAAATATCCCCTTTGAATGAAAGGGGATATTTTAGTCTCGTTTTTGTAAACGGTCTTCCCTCCTTGTGCTATAAAAGGAGAGGGAAGGCACCATTGTGAGGGTTGCCTATTTTGAGTGTGCGAGGTATACCACATAGGTCGAGCGTTAGGGTTAGGGTTAGGGTTTTCTTTGTCTTCTCTTCATCTTCATCGGTTAGGGTTTTCGAGTAGTCGTTTGGTGCAGCCTACGCAACCACCGTTTGTAATCGTTCATTTCGTTTTAATACATCTTGTTGTTCATCTTGTCTCCATCTCCCTCTTGTTCGATCTAGTCTCTTGTTCATTCTTCTTCTTCTTGAGCAAAGCTTCCATTCCGTGTCCGATTCCTTCTCCTCTACTCCTTAGTCCAAGACCCCCGTGGTCCCGCCCTTCTCCACGCACGCGCGTAGCAACGCGACAACGCTTAGCCCTTTCTTTGTCATTGTTCTACGTTGTCGAGATGTTGATGTTACCCTTAGGAGAAGAAAGATGACAAGAAGTAGTTGAAACGGCTGAATGCCTGAAAGAGTGTGAAGTCGGCTAAAGTGTGAAAGCCAAAGCCAATTGGACAGCCATTTAGAGTGTGAAGCTGAATTATTATTAAATGACGAATATTATGATTAGACGAATTATTATAAGATAGGAAACGATGTAGTAGATTTTACATCCGAATAACTATGACGTATGATCTTTAGAGATGTGATCCGAAAGGATGTGTCGATCAGATTCAGTAATGTAACTACACATGCTTACCTATAAAAGGGGCATGACCATAGTACTATAGAGGGTTGTATATTGTGTATAACTTTTATATAGAGAGATTTTGATATACACTGCCAATGTGTCTCAATGTTATATATTGTAATGAAATGAGGAGCACGAGTGGCTGAGATGCAACGGAAGGACTGTGTGTGTGTGTGTCTACGTAAGGCAAAACAGAGAGAGAGAGAGAGAGAGAGAGAGAGCTTAAGACAGAGATAAAGATTGTATATTACATTAACCAAAATACTTCCAACAGTAACTAAGTTACAAGGGGTTGGTTTAAATACCAACTAAACTAGGGCAAGTGCCCTTTCTACTATTTACAAAACTAGCCTGGTATGACCATGAGCTAGTGTGAAACCTATTATTATGGGAAGTTGAGTTCGACTCTCAGCCCGCCCCGTCGAACACAACTTCCATCTGTCGAAAAGTTGTTTTGGTTTGGTCTTCGAAATCCGGCTTCCGGTGTTCGTAATCCTCTAACTGGATTGTTCGGCTTTTCGGCTTCGTGCTCAGTTTGATTAACTACGTGTTACGTATTCATGTATCATTGCATGTTGTGTATCGTTCTGTGTTACGTCCATGTCGTACTCCCCCTCGAGCTCGGCAAAGTGGATGTCGTGAGACCAAGGTCCGATGAGAATTGCTTGAGCTTGTCGACCCCTAAGGTCTTCGTAAAAATATAAGTAATCTGGAGGTGCATACTGATATGTTGTAGATCGATATCTCTAGCCTGTACGCACTCGTGGATGAAGTGGTAATGCACTTCGATGTGTTTAGTCTGCGCGTGGAAAATGGGGTTCCGGGCGAGGTAGATGTTGCTCATGTTGTCGCAGTAGAGGCGAATTGGATCCATAATGGGAACGTCCAGATCCTTCAATATGCACTTGAGCCATACGGCTTCGCATGCGGCAACTGTCGTGCCCCTGTATTCGGCTTCTGTGCTCGACAGTGCGACTGTCGGGTGCTTCTTATTGCTCCAGGAGATCGCTCTGTTGCCGAGGGAGAAGACGAATCTGATGTGGATCGTCTATCCACTTTGTATCCTGCCCAGTCCGTGTCTGAGTATCCTTCAAATTGAATGGTCGTATTTGACTTATACAGAATGCCATAATCCATCGTCGTACTATCATACCGGAGTATCCTCTTAGCGCAATCGAGATGAAAGTTTCGCGGATTCTGCATGAATTGACTAACTTAGTAGGCCGACCGAATAACTGAGGTCGGGTCGCGTAATGGTGAGATAGATTAAGTTGCCGATCAATTGACGATACTGAGTTGACTCGCACACAATTGTGCCGGAATCGGAATCCATTTTGCGATTACAATCGAGAGGGGTGGACACATGTTTGCAATCAGTCATTCCGAACTTGTAGAGAAAGTTGAGAACGTAGTGTCATTGAGAGATCATTATTCTGACTGGTGTCCAAATTACTTCAATGCCTAGGAAGTAATGGAGCTCGTTCAGGTCTTTCGTTTCGAATCTGCCAGAGAGAAGTGATTTGACTTTGTTAATCTCGGCGAGATCCTTTCCTCCGATGACAAAATCATCCATGTAAAGGATGATGACAATCAGGCTATCCGACTCGTTCCAGATGTACAAGTATGGGATTTTGACATTCGAAATCTTATCAAATGAAGATACTGCGTAATCTTCGAGTGCCACGCATAGGGTGCTTGTTTGAGGCCATATAGTGGCTTCTTGAGGTAGCATACGGCGTGTGGGTGGTTGAATCATATGTACTTCCTCTTCTAATTCTCCTTGGAGGATGGCGTTTGTCACGTCCATTTGGTGGAGTTGCCACACTTTTGCTGCAACAAGAGCAATTACGGTTTGCATGGTGGTCATCTTTGCCACCGGAGCAATGGTCTTTTCGTAGTCTACGTCGTGCGTTTGTGCGTATCCTTTCACAATGAGCTGTGCTTTCAAGCAATTTACAGAGCCGTCGACATTGTATTTCACTTTGTAAATCCATCAACCGCCAATCGCTTTCTTGTGCAGCGTGTGAGGGACGAGATCCCATGTCTCGTTTTTGCATACCGCTTCCATTTCCTCATGCATCGCATCGACCCATCGTGGATCCTTTACAACTTCGGAAAGCGTCTTCGGCTCTTGTACTAACGCTACCTTCATCATGAAGGCATAATCGTACGCCATATAATCGTTGTAGCCGAAGCAGCTTACGGGGGTTCTTTTCACGGGTGGATCAGCAGAGCTTCTCGTTTGCAGATGCTAAGGCTTTCTTCGCTCCATCTGTCCGAATGATTGGGATGTACATGCCTTCGAACTCACTGTTAAGGGAGTGAATTGACGCGTTGTCGATTGGATCTTCGTATTCGGACATCTTGGCCTTCCCTTTGTCGAGTTTCGGACCCGATCGAAATGTGCTTTGGTCACTCAGGGGCTCCTGTGGTCCACTAAGTCGTGTCATAATCGGGCTTTCTTCGTACATCCGCATGAGCCGATCTTCATCTTCTATCTCCATTTCGGCGGATTCCGGGTCAAGCGGGGTCAGAGTCGAAGTTGTTTCTGGTGCATACTAGGATGCGGACTCGTCGAAAACGACATCTCGACTTACGCGAGCTTTTCGGGTAGATGGGTTGTAGCATTTTTACACCTTCTGTTCAAGTGAGTATCCTACGAGGATACATTTCTCCCACTTCGGGTCGAGCTTTTGTCGCATATCGTCGTTGAATATGTACGTACACGATTGCGCCGAAAATGCGAACATGTGATAAGTCTGGCTTCTTTCAAAAGAACTTCTGATGAGGAGTTATGTCGTGTACTCCCGAGGTTGTGCACCTATTCATGAGTTATACAGCCGTGTTCACCGTTTTTGCCCAATATGATTTTGGCAGGTTCTTCTCATTCAGCATAGCCCGTGTGACCTCTACTATGTGCCGGTTTTTACGGTCAACTACGTCGTTCTACTGAGGTCTGTGACGGCATGAGAATTCTCGTCAGATTCCTTCCTTTCGGAGATACTCTATAAATTCATCCAAAAAGTATTCTTTGCCTCCATCCGATCGAAGGCAGCGTACATGCCGACCCGTAGTTTTTTCGACTTCGGCCTTGAAACTCTAGAAGTGTCCGAACACTTCGCTCTTCTGTCTGATCGGGTAGATCCAGGTGTGCCTGGAGAAGTCGTCGATGAACATGAGAGAGAGAGAGAGAGAAGCACCCTTCGTCGTTGAATCGTACCTGCATTCCTTGTTCAACATTTTGGCCAACCGAGACTAGGTTTTTTGTGATGGTAGGGACATGCAATACGTTCTTGAGATAGGTTTGCTTGCCATTGTTTTCGAATGGGATGTTCCCAATATGCTGTATTGGATGAGTCGTGTCATCGCCTATCTCAACATATCTGGGTCGTTCGGGTTTTCGCAATTCCCAAAACCAATCTTCATGAGACATCATGTGGTTGGATGCTCCTAAGTCAACAAACCATACGTTATTTGAAGTGGAGGCGCTAGTTGAAGCATGTGCTCACATCGAATGTGCTTCGTGCCTCATTACGAACATTCCACCACGGTCGTCGTAGTCGGGATTCATGGCGTAATTTGTAAACATTCCGCTACGATCGTCGTAGTCAGAATTTGATGCGTAATTCGTGAACATTCTGCTACGATTGTCATAGTCGGAGTTCGATGCGTAGTTCATGAGTTGTCGGCTAGTTGAAGCCGACTGTCATAGCTTTTTCCGGCACTCCTCTTCATAGTGGCCATGTTTACCACAATAACCGCATTTGATCGGGTTGTTATGATTTCTCGGTCCGGCGTGATAACTCCCCCTTCTGTCGAACTCTCTGGAACCGTTCCTGTCTGCTTGCCATTGGTGGGGGTTACGCTCTTGAGTCTGCAGACCATTACGGCCTTGCTCGAATCGACCTCTATTTCCATCACCGAAATTTCTTCTATCATCTGACTGGGAGTAGAGCATATGACCCTCTAGTGCGTTGCTCCTTTGTCGGGCATGATTTTCCTCAACCAACAGTATTGATTCGAGATCGAAAAATGAAGGAGGGTTCTCCCTTGCAAGGATGGTCGATCTAATCGAGCCAAATTGGGGTGCTAAGCCGCCGAGGCATATTTGCACCATCTCGTCAAGGTCGATTACGACATTGATCGATCGGAGGGCATCACACAACTCCTTGATCTTTAAGGTATAGCCTGTGATCGACATGTCCCTCTGTTGCATGTTGTTTAGCTCCTTTCGTGCAGCCGTGTTGGCCGCAAAAAATCTTCTTGAGATTTCCCCAAGCTTCTTTTGGTGTTTTCGAATCTCGAATATAGCCAAGCATATGATCATGGATGCATGATGCAAGGCAATACAACACACTGCTTGCGGCCTTCTCCCAAGCAGGATAGTCGGCATGTGTTGGGTTGGGTTGAGTTTCGTGAGCTCCTTCAATGTAGCTTCAGTAACCTTGTCCGACAAGATATTGATGCATCTTGTATTCCCAAGATGCGAAATTTGTTCTGTCAAACTTCTCGGTAGGAAGAGCGCTTCCCATCTGAGTGTTCATTATGTCGATTTCTTCTCTGTTGATGAACCAGTTCTGTTGATCGTGGACGTGTACCACAACACAATTGAATAGATTCGATTAAGCAACGACACACTCTGATACCATTTAATAGAATGAGGAGCACGAGTGGCTGAGATGCAGCGGAAGGACTCTGTGTGTGTGTACGTAAGGCAAAATAGAGAGAGAGAGAGAGAGAGAGAGATTATATTATCGTCTTCGAAGGTCAAATATGACCTATGAGACCAAAACTATTACATTTCACGTGATACGTGTGAAAGTGAGTAGTGACTCTCGATATTCAAGAACTTTACCAATGAATGTTGCAATCGAGAGTGCACATTGTGGTTGTGAGAGGAATTCATGCAAGGATTGGGCTCGGTCGAAGAGATGTGGAAAGCATGGTCGAATATGATCAAAGGCAGAGCATTGTATCAAAGTGTGCTACTCAGACTCGCGAACTTGTTTAGGGCAAAGTGTGCATAGCCGACCACTCTCATCATTTGTACCCCAACACCATGTTTCACTTCGCAATGCATGTGAGCTAAGTCACATGGAAGCAATGGTTCGAATGGCAAATAACGGTATGGGCTCTAAAATGTATCGATGTGTACAAATTCCCCGTTCCGCAAAGAATATGGTTTTGTTGTTAGGTGCATCATGTGTAGTATAATGTGTGAAGCGTGGGCCTCCACATTTGTCCCATGTCATGATACATTGGCGTTGCAAAAAGGCCTCATTTACATAGGAATCTAATGATGCATCATGAAGCAAGTGTCTTGCATCCCATCTACCAAACCATTATTCTATATCTTGCATCCAACTGGCACACAAAATTTTGCTTTTATGTGTCTTTTGGATCTTTTTGCTTGCTTCCCATGCAATTCTAGGAAGTCGATGTGAGGGACTTTTTTGAACCTTAAGCATGTATTCAACAACCCTTTCCATGGCCATGATCTCAATGGGAAGCAATCCCGTCTCAAGGAGGAGGAGAGTGTAGTGCGTTTGTTTCTTAACTTGTAGAAAGTTTGTAAGAAAATGTTTTTGGACATTTTCAAACTCTTTCCACATAGATTTAGGGATGCTACTGCCCCATACTTCCACCCCATAGAGAAGAACCGGTGTCACCAAAGTGTTGAAAAGATATTTCTTGAGGACCCAACACTTAATGTCTCCAAGATTGTATGTGTTCTCAAATGCATAGTATGGTCGCTTACCTGCCTCTAAGCGGCGTGTGGCACATTCATTCCATCTATGATTTGAAGGAACTTCAAGGCCAAGATATTTGAAGCTTTCCACACATTCAAATGGCTCATTGTTGTACATAATGCATGGTTCAAGAGAGAGAGAGAAAGAAAGAAAGAAAGATATATTAACGTCTTCTAAGGCCAAAATTGGCCCATGAGACAAATGGTGTACAACAAAAATGGGATATTTACCCATTCATCGAAAGTAAAAATAAAAATAAGATAAAATAGAGTTTAAGCTAAATAGTTCTAAGAAAACAACAAACATGTTCTATATAAAAAACATGTTCTACAATGAGAATGATTCTATACTAGGCCTAATTTCATTTCCATCCAAGTCTCTCGAAGAGAAGCGGGGGGTCAAAGGGTTGCCATGATGTGGATGTGGCCCGTGGTCCCCATGTAAGAGGTACCCCAACCATAGCTTCGAGTCGGCGTAGCTCACGTTCCCTTATTTTCTTAATCTTTTCTACTCCACGTTGACTTGTGTTGAAGCCCAACATCCGAGGACGTTTGGTTGCTCTTTGTATTTCTGCTTCCTCAAGGGAGAGGCCGAGCGGCATAAGTGTATCCACATTCATCGTCTCCCCATGTTCCTGAAAAATTACACTAGGTACATGTTGATGAGTAGTAAAAGGGTTATGATTAACACTTTGTAATTTATCCTCCCTATGTTGTTTTAGCTCTAAGATATACCTACCTAGTCTCTTTACACTCGGGGTATCTAATAGTTTGGAGAGGGTGGGAGAGGGTCCTAGTATGTCTTGGTATTCCGCCCGTATCTCGGCATAAGTTGGGCACTTGCATGTGAAGTGATACTCATCCTCTATCTCTATGTGGCATAACCTACATAGCCTTTCCTCTCTAGGGACTCTATTAGCTCGACCATTCTCAATCTCAAGTTGGTGAGATGATATCCTAAGTTGTCCAATGGCCACCCTTAGTGCATTTGATAAGAAAGTATCTAGGTATCTTGGTCGTGTAATAAACCCTAACTTAGAGAAGTGCAAGAAGTGGTCCTTATAGTACACCATTTTAGATGGGAGTGGCTCTCGTGGGGTGATCCATTTGTATCGAGTGTAGATTTGCCATATGTCTTGGCGTATCACTTTATTACGATCTTCACGAGAGATTAAAGTTTGATCAGTCCCATGGTTGTACTTAAGGGGAGGTAGGTTATTAATGTCTATGCCATTTGCAAATAACCAACTCACCACAATGCTATACCAAGAGTTGGTGTCTCCAGACACATGTAAGGATCGGGATGCCTCAAAGGCTCGACGGGATATCCTATCTTGTGGTTGACTATGTATCCGATGAATAAAAGCTACCACTTGAAAGAGTGCTTCTACTAACATCGGGGGTAGGCTAAACTCCGCTCTAATAATGTCATGTGGTACTGTCGATTTGCTTCGGAGTTGACGTGATAACATCACCACTAAAGGTCTCTCCAATTGCGTCCACATGAAAGATGGTAGACCTGGAGCCCATACTACTGATGCATACATGAGGGACGGGGTCACTAATGAGTCGAAAAGCCATCCCTTAGTCCGTGGCTCTTGAAAGTATGCTTGGTGGCATTGTCTCTCTAAGAGTGAGAGGGATGCATATCCTCTCGTTAGCCTATCTTTGGCTGCCTGGGTCATCGAGAATTTACCTGAGCGAGCACTAAAAGTGACTCCCAAGTATACATAAGATCCCACCACCTCAACTAGTTTATGAGAGAGGATGAGGTGACATTTACTCCTAACTCTGGACGATGTATGAAAGATAAGGACTTTAGTTTTCGCTAGATTCACTACCAGTCCTCGTTGTGTACAAAAGTCATCTAGGGCATTAAGATGCTTTTGTAGGTCGTGTTCCGACTCCGAGAGCAAGACAATGTCGTCTGCGTAGAGTAAGAGACTAACTTGCGTATCCCCAATAGCCACTCCTTTGCCTCCCTTACGAGCAATAAAATCAGTGATCTCATCAATGTAGATCCCAAAAAGAGTCGGTGATAGGGGGCAACCCTGTTTTACACCAATGGTGCTAGTGAAACAATCGGATAGGCCACCTGGGCATCTTACGCGCCCATAGACTTGCTCATATAGGGCATAAATGGCCCAAATCATGTCATTTGGTATCTCCAGGCTCTTAAGTCTATCAAACAACCTCTCCCTAGGAACTGTATCAAAGGCTTTGCGAAAGTCCACAAAGCAACAATATAGTTTCTTCTTACGAGCCTTTGTTTGGTCAATTAAGCACCTAAGTGTAAAGATGTGGTCAATAGTGGAGAAGGCTCGTCTAAAGCCAGCCTGCTCAGGTGCTCGAAGACTTAATGTTTCCATATAATCACTGAGCTCCGCTTCCATTACTGCACCATATAGTTTAGCAAGCGTATGACCTATCATAATGGTCCTATATGTATTTGGGTCCATTGGGTCCCCTCCTTTATGTATAGGGGCCACAGTGTTCATGGCCCATTGTGGTGGAAAACCCTCGGCGAGGGCGCGGTTGAAGATTAGAGTGAGAAGGGGAGCTAGGCACTCTCGAGCATATATGATGTGCTCGGCTCGCAATCCTGTGTGGTCCATGGATTTCCTATGTTGTAATTTTTTTATGACCTTCGTGACCCTAGAGGTCGTGAAAAGTGTCCCCATGGTAGGTCGAGGTGTGGAGGGCATTGGAATGGGTGGTTGGTTCGGGACATGGTAGAGTCTCTCGGTATATGTGTGCCAAATATTGGGATCCTCGATGGGTGTTTGTGGTCTCGGTTCCCGTAGTCTCTTCCATGCAAGGGCACAATCCCTACTCATGAGCATATGGTAGAGTTCCCAATATTGGGATGCTTCCCAAGCTCGTCTTTTACGACGTGTCATCTTGCGCATCTCTTTGCGAGCCTGTACTAAGGAGATAGTACCACTGAGTCGAGAGAGAGAGAGAGGGAGAGGGAGAGGGAGGGAGGGAGAGAGAGAGAGGTAGCGGGAGACTACACTAACGAGAGGAGGGAGAGAGGGAGAGAGAGGGAGGGAGGTTTCCAAACTGGTTCACAAACTGGTTTCCATGCCAGTTCCCATCAGTTTGGTTTGGTTTGGTTTGGTTCAGGTTTGAGAACCCAAAACGGTTTAGGCTTAACTAGTTTGCCTTGGATAAGGCCAAACCGGTTAAGCCTAAACCAAACCGTTGTCAATCCCTAGGTATACCTCAAAGGTACATAATGCTTTCTGAGTGAATATCGTACTATCTCATGCCAACAAAGTTCTTGTCGTAAATCAAATGAACAAAAATGGAAAAATAATGTTAAGGATGTGCCTAAAGATAGAAATGTAGGCAAATAGGATCCCGTGACCTATGAGACTAACCCACGTCTTCTACGACTATGCTTTTGGAATTGCAATGGATACCCATGGAATGCAGGATTTGGCATAGATGAGTTCAGTGATGACTCGGATATCACACGTCTTGTTGAAACATGGGAGCATGATACTCAAAGTATTCAAGGTTTAAGAAACTATAACATACTCTCTTTGATATGGGAGAAAAATCCAAGATAAAGAATAGGACAAGGAGGGGTGGCATGTTTCATTAAGAAGAAAATAGAGAAATATGTGTCAATCATATAAGTGATGAACGTAAATGCTAAATATGCCTCAAAATAGAAACACCTAATAATTTTCCTACTTTTGTAGTTGGATGTTACGTTCCTTATCAAGATTCTAACTTTTATGTTTGTTTGGATAAAGATCGACCTTTCATCAAACTAGAAGATAATATTATTATTTTCAAATCCAAAGGAGAAGTTATTGTCTCTAGTGGCATTCTAACTTAGTCCGAGTCGGAAACTCGTAGCACTACACCATCATTGGAATCGGCACTATAGAGCTTAACCTTCCGGGTGGCTCTATAGTAGTACTACACAATGTCTGACATGTACCCAATCTCTCAAGTCCACTAATCTTAGTTAGAAATCTGGATGAAGGCAGCATCCGTGTCGGCTTCTAATTAGGAGGGTGGATACTCCATTGGGGAACCTCTTGCTTGCTCAAGGTCCGAAAAGTATATTCCTTATACCCGCTATATGTCACACTTAGAGAGGGCGACCTGTTTCTGGTACACATTCCCCTATCGTCGCTATGGCATGGATGACTCAGACACCTCAACAAGGCCGACATAACGCACTTAATTAGCAATATATCCCTAAGCTCTCCTTCTCTGGCCATCAGTTCTGTGAGCACTAGCAATACGCCAAACAGACTGTCGTCTCACACCTAACTAGACAGTCAAGAGAGTCGAGTCCCCTCGACTTGGTCCACTCGGACGTATGTGGCTTGATGACACATCAGTCTCTAATGGCTCCTCCTACTTCTTCACGTTCACTAACGACTCGACAAGAAAAGTGTGGGTTTATCTAATTAGAACCAAAGATCGAGTGTTCACGATCTTCCAAGAATGGCTTGCAATGGTTGAAAACGGATCAAGTCAAAAGCTGAAATGCTTAAGATCGGATAATAGTAGAGAATTCCAATCAGACGAATTCGTTAGATATTGCTGACAAGTGTGGCATAAGATGAGCGTTGACAACTCCATATAGTTTGAAACAAAACGACGTTCTAGAACGCATGAATCGGATAATTCAGGAACAAATTGTCGTCATGATGCAACATGTTGGACTATCGAATGGTTTCTAGGCAGAGGCACTACTCACTATAGTGCATGTTGAGATATCAAGCTCAACTAGATTTAGTTAGCTAGTCAACACACGTAACTACTAAGTTACGTAGATAGAATCTAGTTTGTGTGTTGACCTTATACCCTTAAATATGATTTTGTACTTGAGTGGGATACATTGTAGATCCTCCACTCCCATGATCATTTAATATAAGACGTACACCTTTGTACCTATATTCTACTCACACATGTGCACCTTTGCACATGAGATGTATATACCTCATTGTGGGTATTTTTGTATTTGATGATGCTTTTAATATAGTTAATCATCCCCCATCTTGTCTCATTGTTCATAAGTGTCAACTTCATCTCTCTCTTCCTCTCACACACATACACACACATATCACTTAATCTTCCGCTTAGCTTAATCACATTATTAGGTAATAATTAACCCGTAGTTAATTACCTAATTCTTAACATGGTATCAGAGCGTGTGGTTTAGCACATATCCACTAAGCCCACCGGACTCCGTAATTGTGTGTTCGAAATGCTAGCGACAAATTCCGGCTATTTGCTACCGTAGTGCCACTATGTAGCACGTGTACGTGATTGAAGGAAGAAAAGAAAAAGAAGAGAAGAAACTAATCAACATGAACACAGAAATGGGTAGCTCACTCCGTAGTGAAAAGCTAGACCGTAGCAATTATTCATCTTGGGAGTACAAGATGAACCAATACCTAGTCGGCCAAGGGTATTGGAGCTACATCACTCATGCACTCGAAGAAAAACCCGACATCACAAACGTCAACTACCCAAAGTGGGAGCAAGGAGCGAGTCGGGTAATGTATTGTTTAGCAACATGATTCCACAACCACATGCTTAGCCACATTCAAGACGCCAAGACGCCTAAAGAAGCGTGGGCAAACTTAAAGTAAATTTTCGCCGCCAACACAACCGCCCGCAAGCTTCAACTCCGGCAAGAGTTGAACAACATACAACAAGAAGATATGCTCGTGTTGGACTAGTACACCGCCAAGATCAAGAGCATTTGTGACTCGGTTGGCTCCACCAACATAAACGTTGACGAAGACGAGATGGTTCAAGTATGCTTGGGCGGCCTTGCACAATGATTCGAGTCGTTAAGGAAGGCAATCTTGGCAAGGGAAAACCCTCCCTCGTTCTTTGATCTTCAATCAATGTTATTGGTCGAAGAGAACCACATCCGAACCAAAAGCAAGATTTTGGAAGGACAAATGTTCTTCTCGAATTCGGATGGTGGCCGAGGACGAGGTCGAGGCGGTAGAAGAGGTTGATTCGACCCATCTCACGAAGGGCGCTCAAATATTCGACAACAAGACCGAAGCCATCAAGGAACCTTCGGAAGAAGGGGGAGCTTCCATGCCGAGCAAGGTTGGAAAATGAGGCCCCCAACGTGCAACTATTGCGGAAAAGTCGGCCACCGCGAGGAGTGCCGAAAAAGAAGATGCGAGTTGGCTTCAACAAACTGAGAACTCACAAATGACATCACCAATTCCGAATACGACGACTATGGTGGGCTATCTGTGATGAGACATAGAGTGAACTTTAGGTCGACCTCCAACTCCATAAACACCTCCAACTTGGAAGACGTGTGGTTCGTCGACTCCGGCACCTCACATCATATGACGTCATACCAAGAGTGGTTTCGTGACCTAAGAATGCTGGATCAACCGGCTACATAGAGACGGGAGACGACACCACACATTTCATTCGGCACATCAGCAACATTCCATTCGGCAACCATAGCCCAAACAATTGCATCAAAAATTTCTTGCACATGCCCATAATAACAAATAATTTGGTCTTGGTCGGCCAAATCGTGGAGCAAGGAATGCAAGTTTGTTTCAACAACGAAGGATGCTTCATCGAGAAAGATGGTTGATTCATAGCTAAAGGATGGAGACATGGTCAAATGTTCATTCTTGATTCAAATGAGATGAAATCAACCATGTATGCCAAAGGTTTCAAAACCGAGGCAAGCATGGAGTTGTGGCACAAAAGAATTGGCCACATCAACCTCCAACGGCTCCGAGCGATGCAATCAAAGGGAGTCATCATCGAACTTCTATCATTCTAGTTGAAACGAGTCAACAAGTGTGTGAAGCATGTCAACAAGGAAAACAACATCGACTCCCATTCCCGAAGGAGAGCTACGTGAGCAAAGGCCTCCTTGACGTCATACATTCAGATGTATGGGGACCGGCTCAAACACCGACGATCGGTGGATGCCGATACTACGTCACCTTCATCGACGACTACTTGTGCTACACATGGATTTTTCCGATGAAGAAGAAGAGCAAAGTGCTCTCCCATTTCCAAAAGTTGAAGGGCTAAGTAGAAAAAGAAATCGGTCGGCACATTCGATGCCTACAATCAGATGGAGGAAGGGAGTACTTCTCCGACGAATTCATCTCCTACCTCCGAGGTGAAGGAATTCGGAGAGAACTCTCGTGCCGACACACACCCCAACAAAATGAAGTAGCCGGAAGAAAGAATAGGCATATACTCGAGGTAGCACACGCCATGATGCATGAGAAGCACATGCCGAACTTCTATTGGGCTGAAGCGGCATCCATGGTTGTCTATCTCATGAACCGGTGCACCATTAATGGAGTACATGAGCTAACTCCATACGAGCTCCTTGCTGGAAGGAAGTTTATCTTGTTGCACCTCAAAGTGTTTGGAAGCATTGTGAATGTACGCATCCCGAACAAAAACCGACATAAGCCCGACGTGAAGTCAAAGAAATGTATTCTTGTAGGATACTCGTCCGAGAAAATGGCATACACGTGCTATAACCCTTCGACCCGAGTGGTTCAAGTGACTCGAGACGTAGTCTTCGACGAATCAGCATCATGGTATAAGCCTGATTCGGCTCCATCCGAATCGACTGAGGAAGACTTGAACGTCAACTCGGAGGACGATATTCGGCCAATCCCTTCACTAAAGGACTATCCAAGCTCTACTGAGCAAAGTGGACCACACGAGCCTTCAAGCCTTCCAAGCGCGTCTCAACTAGGGGCTAGATTGGACAAAGGCAAAGGTAAGATGCCAAATACGAAGTTGACCACCCCGACGGCAGTGATTCGGATGTGTCGCCTCGTTCACTACACAGTGAGTTTGGTGTACCCACCATACAGACACCTGGACTAAAGAAGGCGCTCACATCGGCGAGCAAAAAACTTCGACACTCATCTAGAGAAAAGAACCCCGTCACTCGGCTCGACTACAACGAGTATATGGCCCATCATTATGCCTTCGCGATGAAGGTAGTTGCCGAACAAGAACCCACGAGCTCTACAAAAGTGGCTCGTGACCCACGATGGGTGGAAGCAATCGGCCTGCACCCACTTCACACCTCAAGCCTTCGTCACCAGTTTGAGGGGGAGGAACCAAAACTGCCTCGGAAAGGCCTGACGGGGACTAGTCGTTCCTTATGCTCAACGCTCGGCCACAACCGAGCTTAGAATCATACACAGAAAACGGGAAGTAAATGCACAACACTAAGGAGAGAAAAGGTACACAGGATGTTTACGTGGAAAACCCAAACTCAGGGAAAAACCACGGCAGCCCACAGGCTGCAAACTATCACTATGTTGGAATGTACAAACAGTGAGTTCACGGAGGCAACGACCTCGTGCTCACGATCTTCGCCACAGGTGGCGGTTACAACAGAGGCAGCGACCTCTTTCTCTCTCTCTCTCTCTCTGTGTACACTGTTACGCGCTCTAATCTCATGCAAAACAAGAATGACAACAACAACAGTAACTAAAAATTTGCCCTAAGTCATATTTATACTAATATGACTTTTCGGTTATTTACAAATATAGCCTCGATGGAGTCTCAGAAACATATTTACGAATATGTCTCTTCGTCCGGTGAGCATTCCTCACCGGGTCAGCACCATCCGGCTCTCCGTAGCCGGGTACTTCTCATCCGGTTCTCACCGGGTCTGCACCATCCGGCTCTCCGTAGCCGGGTACTCCTCATCCGGTTTCGGCCTCGGCCAAGTTTGTTAATCGGCACTGTTCTTCTCTCTTCCCATCCGGAGGAACCTGTCTCCCAACAAGGCCGAGAATCGAAACTACCAAAACTGCCTTGGAAAGACCGAAGAAAGTTGCACAGAAGCTGATATCGAAAGTTGGACAATACCGAATGCAAAAGGTCTGGACGTTGGATGCCTCACACTTGAGCTTGAGGGGGTGTGTTGAGATATCCCACTCAACTAGATTTACTTAGCTACTCAACACGCGTAACTTAGTAGTTACCTAGATAGAATCTAGTTGGTATGTTGACCTTAAAGCCTTAAATAGGATTTTGTACTTGAGTGGGATACATTGTGACGGGAACTGAACGCTCCTTATACACAACGCTCGGCCACAACCGAGCTTAGAATCATGCACAGAAAACGGGAAAGGTGAAGATACAGCACAAAGGAGAGAAAAGTACACAGGATGTTTACGTGGAAAACCCAAACCAAGGGAAAAACCATGGCAGCCCACAGGCTGCAAACTATCACTATGTTAGAATGTACAATAGTGAGTTCACGGAGGCAACGACCTCGTGCTCACGATCTTCGCCACAAACGGAGGTTACAACAGAGGCAACGACCTCTTCCTCTCTCTCTCACTCTCTGTACACAGTCACACGCTCTGATCTCGCGCAGACCAGAATAACAACAACTACAAAAAGGTTTCCCCTAAGTCATATTTATACTAATATGACTTTTCTGCTATTTACAAATATAGCCTCGATGGACTCTCAGAAACATATTTACGAATATGTCTCTTCATCCGGTTCTCACCGAGTCAGCACCATCCGGCTCTCCGCAGCCGGGTACTCCTCATCCGGTTCTCACCGGGTCTGCACCATCCGACTCTCCGTAGCTGGGTACTCCTCATCCGGTTCTCACCAGGTCTGCACCATCCGACTCTCCGTAGTCGGGCACTCCTCATCCGGTTCTCACCGGGTCAGCACCATCCGGCTCTCCGTAGCCGAGTACTCCTCATCCGGTTCTCACTGGGTCTGCACCATCCGGCTCTCCGTAGCCGGGTACTCGTCATACAGTTTCGGCCTCGGCCGAGTATGTTCATCAGCACTGTTCTTCTCCCTTCCCATCCGGAGGGACCTGTCTCCCAACACATTGTAGATCCTCTACTCCTATGATCATTTATATAGGACTTACACCTTTGTACCTATATTCTACTAACACATATGCACCTTTGCACATGAGATGTATATATACCTCATTGTGCCCGTATTTTTGTATTTGATGATGCTTTTAGTATAGTTAATCATCCCCGATCTTGTCTTATTGTTCATAAGTGTCAACTTCCTCTCTCTCTTCCTCTCACACACATACCCACACATATCACTTAATCTTCCGCTTAGCTTAATCACATAATTAGGTACTAATTAACCTGTAGTTAATTACCTAATTCTTAATAGTGCACATAACCAACATGTCGCCAAGTAGGCCTTTAGGACTTCAAATCCCGTAGGAGCTTTGGACTGGTCAAAGGCCAAATTACGAGAAGTTGTGGTCTTTTTTACTTCGTTGTAGCTAGCCAAGAGCATATAGTCTATCGACTCAGGAAGGGTCTTTTTGGCCTGAAGCAAGCACCACGACAATTGTATAAGAAGTTCGACGACTTCATCCAATATGTACACTTCTCCAAGAGCAATAATGACCATTACCTCTTCACCAAAACAACTGAAGATTTGTCTCCCATCTTCCTTCACATCTTATACGTGGATGACATGCTACTCTTCGGCCGAAATGCCGGAGAGCTTGCCGATCTTGTTTGGCAACTTTAGTTAAAGTTCACAATGATGGACCTAGGTCCTACTCGACACATACTCGGAACGAAGATTAGTCGGCTTCGGACTCTGCAACAATTGTTTTTGTCTCAAGCCGACTACATCATATGTGTCATGCAGTGCTTCAACATACAATCAACCAAATATGCTTCGACCCCGCTCCCCATTAATCTTCGGTTGTCTCAGTGAGATTGGACGACATCTGGGCCAAAGGGAAAAGATATGAAGTTGGTAGTGTATGCACCGGAAGTCAGCTCCCTGATGTACGCGATGGTCACAACACGGCTTGACATTGCTCATGCCGTAGGAGTTGTCAACAGATTAATGCACAACCCAGGCCGATCGCATTGGAATGCAATCAAGCATGGTTTTAAATGCTTGGTGCGCACGCAAAACATTAGCATCCTCTTCGTTCCGGACAAGAAATCAAGTGTAGTTGGTTACACCGACTCATAGTTTGCCAAGAATGTGGACAACCAAAAATCAACAACCGAATACTGCTTCAAATTCAAAGACGAAGGCCAAATACGCTGTTGCATCCGATGCAACGAAAGAGGCTCTATGGCTCGGTCGACTGGCATGTACGTTTCGACAAGCCAATCCCAATTCGGCTCCAGTTGTCAACAATGACAGTCAGGGTGTTGTTGCTTTGTCAAAGAATCCCCTTCAGCACCACACTTCCAAACATATTGACGTTCGGTACCACTTCGTTCGGGACTACGTAACTTCAGGAAAGCTCGGTCTCTAGAAGATCGCCACGGTCAACAACATATCAAACGGGATGACCAAGTGTCTCCCAACTAACAGGTTCTGGTCAATTCGGCACTAATGGGCTTAAGGAGAAATCATTTGGATTGAGTCGAACAATAGAGATAGCTTCATACAATCGGCTGTCACAGCCGAACTAGCCACTGCACTCGAACCTATCGATTCGGCCTCTGTTTCTTTCAGTCGTCACCAATTCGGCTATAAGCCAATTTATCCTAGCATCTCTCTCTATAACTTGTATCTCCTATTTTATATTATAGGCCCCTCCTTAGTGTATATGCCCATTATGAGGGAGTGTCGAATACGGGTGTATAATGGTTGTATTCACACAGTCCTCTAAACATACTAGGTTTACGACAATTCTGTAAATATGTCAAAGGGTAGTTGCCCTAGCCTAGTTAGTATATAATTGGCTTTGTAACCTAGTTCATGTGGTGTGGTTGATAGTGTCATTCTTGTATTGTAACTTTTGGAATAAGACTATTACATTGTGTGCCTCGAGCTATCTCTTTCTCTCACTTTGTCTCCTTGATTTTGTCTAACTTGTTAAGTTGGTGATCTTCTCAACATAGATGTTCTTCTTGTTTTCGCATTGACGGTCTCAGATTCCAATAGCTATTTCGAAAATACCATAGCACAATTGACCACCTTGTCACCCTTCGAGTATTAATGGAGGAAAATCCCCTTAGAGGTAAAGGTTTATATTGTTGCTTCGTAGACTTCAAGACAACTTTTGATATGGTACCCCATGAGCATGTTTGGGGGTTCTATTTTGTTGACATAGATATCCAAATGGGCAACATTTGTTTCAAAAGATCAATTGAAAACAGATCTTGAAATGATGCGAACTTGCATTCAAACACTAAGCCCTTACATAATTGTCTTGAGAGGGGTGACGGAGAGGATCTCTGAAAGAGTTTGCTTTATAATACCTTTGTGTTACGAGAAAGAACAAATTTCTCATAAGCCCTGACTACATGAGTTTGCCAAATTCACAAGAATTTTGAAGAAAACATCAATTTCCATTCAATATAAGTCTCCACTTTAGCAATTTCTCTCAACAACCCTAACAAAATTGATACATTGACTCAATGGTAAAGCTTCAAGATCTCTCCATATTGATGCATTCAAGTCTAGTATTGTTATGACATGGCATGATCTGACTTACATAAAGTTTTTGTGGATTACTCAATGAAATTATAAACTGGAAATTAGATCTATCTTATTTGTAGTCACCACAATATGGAAACCAATTTTACAATGGATGCCGATAAAGAGGTCACATATAAAGTATCCTTTTTCTAATTTAAAGTGCCATTTCCTTTGTCATAATCGTAGTACATGTTTTCTAAAGAACTACTCTATCATAAGCTCATTTTTACACTTCCTAACTTCTAAGATATTTTCTTTGCCTTTATCTAAGCTTTATTCTTGACTATGATCACATAGAGGAAGCTGTTGTTGGTGCGATAATGAGGGGGACCAACATCCACGCCTCATATGTCATGTCAATGGGTGATGGTTGGTCAACAATTCACTACCTTTCAAGACCAAACAATAGGAAAAAGCTAGCTAACATTGTCAATTTGTTTTTCTCTTTAGCCAACCTAGCTTCTCATGTACTACCTCAAACTTTTCTTGACTCAATTATTGAGCAAGTGTATTACTTTCAAAACATGTGTCTCCGTATTGACATATTCAAAACATCTTTTTTTTCATTTAAAAGTGTATTACTTTTGACATTGGTACTAAGGCTAATCATGATGTTTAAGAATCTTGTGAACATCATATGTTGAGGCTAAGAATTCATCATATGTTTCCTTAAGATGTTTTCATTTACCATTTCTTTTCTCCATAATTATTGTCATCATCACTATCAGTGTCTTCTTCTTCATTCATAATCAAACATTTATCATTCGTTCAATCATTCATCAACCTACATATCATAGCATTAAGTTTACAATTTTTGCATCATTCCATGATCAAGTGTACAAACGCCAATAAGAGACATTAACAAGATGGCAAGACACCTCAGCCTTGAATGAAACAATTTTGTTTAGTACAACAAAGAGTCAAGGAGGTTTTCAAGCTGAACCCAGCACCTTTCTTAATGTCTTGATGGGAATCAAAGGAAATCTATGAACCAGATATGGATAGTGAATAGTGATAGTGGACCCATCGACAAATTCTGATCATATTAATTACATTACCCTAAATTCATGAAGAGATAAGCTATTATAAAGTAACCCTAAATGTTGGCCTATATGAACAGCCCCATTACTAAAATGCTCAAACAAAAGAGAAGTACCATATTATATTCAAACTTTTATTTCATCAATTGTACATGGTCATGAGGTAGAATCGGAAACAAGTGGGCTGATCGTGAGTCAGTAGTGACTTAGAAAATGTTGTCATGAAGTAGAATGTGACCAATCCCAAATAAAAACAATTACAAACTAGTGGAGAAACAAGAGGAGTTGCTATTCCAAGCAGGTGCATTTGAGGTAGATTCTAAGGTGTGCTGGGGACCATGATTCAATATTTGTCGATCCGGACGTGATACCGGCAACGGTAGGAGATGGCCATCAATGAGAATGTGCCGGACATCTCTCATGCTTGGCCGGCACTCCGCCTCCGGGTGACAACAGTTGAGTGCCACATGAATGACCCCTCTCCACATCGTCATCACCTTCTCAAACTCATCATGTATGCCATGGCCATCAAATTGCAACATGCCAGGGTCAACTGAATCCATGAGATTGTCATTCATATAAAGGGACCACACCCAATCTAGCAAGTTCATCTTTTCCGGGCTGAGGCTGAAATCGAGTACACGCCTACCGCATGCAATCTCAAGGGCAAGGATGCCGAAACTGTACACGTCGGCTTTTTCCGTTGCTCGGCCCGTGTACACCAACTCGGGCGCCATGTATCCCATGGTGCCCGCAGCTGTCGTGGTCGCCCATATCTTCTCATGTGACACTAGTTTCGCGAGACCAAAGTCCCCGAGCATTGGTTCCCAATCTTTACTCAACAAAACATTGGCTGCCTTCACATCTCTATGGATCACACACCCCTCTAGACCTTCGTGTAGGTATTCCAATGCGGTCGCCACGCCCACCAGTATCTTCCATCTCCGCTCGCTCGTTAACACTACGGCCTCTCCCTCGATCTTATCCTTTGCATAAAGTAGCTTCTCGAGGCTACCATTGTCGGCATACTCGTACACCAACAATGCCTTTCCTTTCTCGTAGCACCAGCCTCTCAACCGCAACAAATTGCGATGCCGAATGCTGCTTATGATCCTTACCTCCGATGCGAAAGATGCTTCCCCGCCTTCTTTCACATTCTCTTTCAGTTTCTTGATGGCCACTACCGGCCGGGATGTTGGACATTCATCATTGGGCAATATACCCTTGTAGACCTGGCTGTACCCACCTTCTCCAAGCAGCATTTTGTCACTGAAGTTGTGGGTGGCTCTTTTCAACACATTGTAGCTAAATTGCTGGATGTCCGCACTGGCTGCCTCATGTGCAGCATATAGTTCAGATTTCTTTGGCCTGAATATGTGGTGTAATACTCCACCACCATTCTTGTAAACAATGATGGTAAATCCCATAATAACCATAAGCAAAAGAAGTGAAAAAGAGATGCCCAATATTAAGCCAAAATTACCCTTCTTGGAAACCGGTGGATGTGGATAATTGTTACCATTGTACGACTGCGACTCACTAGAAGAATTGTTGATCTGGGACGATGGCGAGTGGTTCGGAGAAATGTCGATCAACTCAGTCTCGTTGAAAGTAGAGAAATACCACGCGTAGATGGCGTAGCCGGAGGGCTTTGTACCAAGGTCCAAATCGTCAAGGGATCCACTTGTTGCCGTGATGCCCACCCACATGGATGTGTCATTAAACACACTAGGATCAATGGAAGCTTGTAAGATGAGGGATTTAGCTGTGCGTTCGAGAGAATTAACATACTCAGTCCTTCCCCCATAGTTCATCAGCCAAACCTGGACCATGTTTGTGGAGGCATTGAATGTGATCCAGGTTTGAAACCTGAAATCTCGATGCAAAGAGAGTTCATTGTTGTCTCCGGAAGTATCCAATGTCTGGATAGATTGCAAGCTATTGATGTCAATTCCTATGTGACTAGAGCTCGGGTCGTCAAATTCGGGTGATTGCGCGATATCGAACTCGACTGCGAAGAAATTGTGACCAGGAGAGGTAGAATTGATGAAGGTGTCATTGGAGAGGCCAAGGTAGCTACCAGCACTGGCATGTGGGAATGCCTTGTCTTGTGCAATGAAGAAGGCCATACCTTCTCCACTCAGATTGCTTTGGGTAATTATCTGGAAGGAGAAGGATGTGTCAAAAGAGACAATGGCACCCATATCGTCGAGAAATCGTATGGGTTGTTTGGAAACTACACGAGTGGCGCTTCGACTGAGAGCAGGGCTTGTGTTAGGGTTTGGGATGAGCCACACGGTTTTGTCATTATCCAGGGTTGCGTTAGCTCCAGAATATCCCTCACCTCTGGGCACAATGGAGATGTCGAAATTAGAGAAGAAGTCGTTCGAACCTGGACCGAAGGAGATGTTGTGAGACATGGCCATGGCCATGGCCACACCATGTGTCGACGACGATGATGATCCGAGAGAGCAAATGCCGAAGAGTATCCATTGGATTTGTGACATGAACCAGACCAGATTTCCAAGATTGAATTTCATTGTATGTGGCTGCGCTGATCTAGAGGATCTATACTCTTTAGGATACAGTTGAGAAGAGTGATCTACAAGTATTTTTCCGTTTGTTATGTATGTCAATGTATTTCATACATAAAAGACACAATCAAACCCAATCAAGTCTTGAGTCTTCAGTCTTCAGTCTTCAGTCTTCAGTCTTGACCATTAACCCCAAATGGGTGGGGTCTGGTCTCACTGTAAAGTTCCCTTTGACTGAACTTTAAAGTTAACTGACACATACAACATGTTTATCTAGGTGTTTGCATTGACATAACATGTTTCAGTTGCATTGTCGTCTCCTTCTTATTTTCGTTACGAATTCGTAGGAATCGTAGTCCTTTCATTTCACGCATAGCCCTTTATTTGTCATTGTTCTACTTTGCCAAGATGTTGATTTCAGTTTTGTACTACTTTAGAAGCTTCTTTACTTTTTCAAAACCTTCTTGGACCAAAACTACCATTTTTCCAGCATAGGTAAAAATATTAAATTTCGGCAAATGTTCTTATGCATCGAAGTTGCTGAAAGGAATGGAACTATCACTAACACAATTCTAAATCAAAGTAGCTTACATTAAGTATCAACGAGGCATATGTCCTAAAAACTTCTTTGACTATATAATACTGTTAAATACTCCAATACACTAGTAAAGAGAGTATTCGTAAACCTTAAGCTAAGATCCTAATATTCACATTTATAAAAATGACAACTGTAGATAGTGGAACATATTGAATTGCCACTAGGCAAGATGAACACTCTACCGAGGTCAAAATTTCGACTTGCTCCAATAAAGAAAATTGTCACATTAGTAATTCCTTCAACTTTCATAGAACAAAAGCATTGTGCATATCCCAATTATGACGCAATCCCCAATACCTCAGAAATAAGTCTCTAAGTTAAGGCTACCTTACTACAATGAGCTTAAGTCATAAGTTCCACGATCAAGAACTTAAGCTCCCTTCTTGTATGTGTACGGTTAGCAAGAAAATACATATTACCTTTGTTATAAGTTTACATTTTGATTTATCGTTTCTTTGCTTTGTTAAGATTTACTTAAGATTTTCAAGTGTGAATTAAGTTATATTTATGCTAATCTTATTCCATATGTATATTAAGCTAAGAGACACAAGTATGATATGGAAGTTCATTTAGGTAAGTTGGGTTTCTTGACTAATATGCTTAAGGATAACCGATACCCCTCTACTACATATGTTTAATAGTAACTCACAACCGACACAAAAAAGTGTTTTAGTAGTCATACAACACCACATTTTGGACAAAAGGATTCCTGAAGATACTTTTTCTTATAAACTACCACAAACAAGTGGGCCTTCCTCACATATATGCACTACAGTATTAATTACAACTAGAAAATATTGTTTAGAAGTAAAATGTGACCAATCCAAAACCAAAAGGAATTTCTATTAACAATCCCGCGAAACTGCGGCTTAACGGTTTCAATGGTTCGGTTTGGTTTGGTTCAGGTTTAGGTTTTTTAAAACGGTTTGGTTCGGTTTTAACGGTTTAACAGTTTTTTATTTTTTATTTTTTAAATTAAAAAAAAATTAAGAATTTGTAAAAAAAATTAAAAATTGTTTTAAAACAATCTTTTTATTTTTAGACCTTATTCTCACGTTTTAGGAACATCTTAAAAAAATTTAATAATGTAATGTTATAAATTTAAAAAATTTTAAAATTTTGACTTATGTTGAAAACCGAAACTGAACCACGAAACCGCGGTTTTTATGGTTTGAAAAAAAATTACTAGTTTGGTTTGGTTCAGGTTTTAAAAAATTAACGGTTCAATTTGGACCCTCTCAAACCGAACTAAACCATTGCCGATTGTTAATTTCTATTCCAAGTACGCGCATTTGAGGTAGATTCTAAATTGTGATTTGGACCATAGTTCATTATCGGTCGATCCGGACATGACATGGGCAACGGGAGGAGGTGGTTTTCTATGAGAATGTGTCGAACATCTCTCATGGTCGGTCGACACTCTGCATCCGGGTGGCAACAGTTGAGTACCACATGTATCACCCCTTTCCACATCATCATCACCTTCTCAAACTCATCATGTATGCCATGGGCATCAAATTGCAAAATGCCAAGGTCAAGTGAATCCATGAGATTGTCATTCTTATGAAGTGTCCACACCCAATCCAATAAGTTTACCTCTTCTGGGCTAAGTCTGAAATCAAGTACAGGCCTACCACATGCAATCTTACACATCGGCTTTTTCTATAGCTCACCCCATGTACACTAGCCCAGATGCCATGTATCCCATGGTGCTCGCGGTTGTTGTGGTAGCCCATATCTTGTCATGCGACACTAGCCTTGCGAGACCAAAGTCCCCCCAGCATTGGTTCCCTAGGCCAATCTTTATTCAACAAAACATTGGTTGCCTTTATATCCCTATAGATCACACACTCCCCAAGACCTTCGTGTAGATATTCCAATGTTGTCACTACTCCTACAAGTATCTTCCGTCTCCGGTGCTCGTTAACACTATAGTCCCTTCCTGGATCACGTCCTTCGGGAAAAGTAGCTTCTCGAGGCTTCCATTGTCGGCATACTCATTAACCAACAATGTCAGTTCCCTTTCTCGTAGCACCAACCTCTCAACTGTAACAAATTGCGATGCCGAATGCTGCTTATGATTCTTACCTTCGATGCGAAAGATGCTTCCCCGCCTTCTTTCACATTCTCTTTCAGCTTCTTGATGGCCACTAGCTGCCAGGATGTCGGCCATTCATCGGGCAATATTCCATTGTAGAGCTGGCTGTACCCCCCTTCTCCAAGTAACATTTTGTCACTGAAATTGTGGGTGGCTCTCTTCAACACATTATAGCTAAATTGTTGGATGTCCGCACTCACCGCCTCATGTGCAGCATACAGTTCAGATTTCTTCAGCCTCAAGATGCAGCATAATGCTCCACCCCCATTCTTGTAGATAATAGTAAATCCTATGATGAACATAAGGAAAACAATTGATAAAGAGATGCCCATTATCAAACCATAGTTCTTCTTCTTGGATCTGGATGGTGGGCTATCATATGTGATGAAATGGCGTGAAGAATTGTCGGTCTCATAAGATGGTGTGTGGCTAGGGGCGATGTCGGTTAAGTCATCGTTGTCGAAGGTTGAGAAATACCATGAGTAGATAGCATAGCCAGAGGGCAGGTTATCATTTGGAAAATCGGTAGATCCGCTTGTTGCCGTGATACCCACCCACATGGATATGTCACTAAACACACTAGGATCGATGGAAGCTTCCAATATGAGGAATTCAGCTGTGCGTTCCAGAGAATTAGCATACTCAGTCCTGTTCCCATACTATACCTCACCGCTGGGCACATTGGAGATGTCGAACATAGACAAGAAGTCGGTCAAGTTTGGACTAAAGGAGAGGTTGTAAGGACATGGCCATGGCCAAATGTGTAGAGGACAATCCGAGAAAGCAAATGTCGAAGAGGATAATGGCTGACTCGGACAACGCAGTCTGCAGTATCCATACTAGTAGCAGCATGAACCCAGCCATATTACCAAGCTTGGATTGCATCCTCCATGGCCTTGATGATGTAGAGGGTAGTCTCACCATGATGACAGGCCATTACAAGTCTTTTGTTGTGGCACTAGGATGAAGAAGAAGAATAAGAAGAATAAGAAGGTGGCACTCTGCTCTACCCTATCCATGTTTGATACACTAAACATTCTTGATTGGGGGGGAGGCTGTCTTTGTGGTACTAGTGCAAACAAACATATACCATAGCCACCTCTTAATAAGAGTAGTGTGGTATATGTCCCATTGCTCCACAAACATGAGAAGATGAGAAAACCCTCCTTCAGATAGAGCCATGTCCAATTGCTCCACAAACATGAGAAGATGAGAAAACCCTCCTTCAGATAGAACCATGGCCCACATACATATAGCTAGTAGCTTGCTGTATTGGTGGGGGGTAGGCCATATCTTCAATATGCCCCAACCCCAATAAACCCAACCAAGTCTTTACCCCCTTGGGTCGTGACTCGCACTCCACTCCAAAGTTCCCTTGGACCCACCTTTAGAGTTTAGTGACACATACGACAAATCTATCCCTTTTCTTTCGCATTCAGAACATGCTTCATTTGGCAAGTTCCCTCTAGTTTTTAGCATCTTTTTTGGTTGTACCTTCATATGAGGCGTGCTGATGCTTTCATTCAAATCCACCAAAACCTATCCTTTTTGTAGTCACAAATCCACCAAACTCTATTCAAATTCTTCATTATTTCTTTTCTATCAAGGCGTTACTAGTGCTTCTACTTAACTACTTTCATTTTGATATTTTTGGTACGACTTTACAATGACAAAAGTTGAACGTTCAGGAAGTCAACCATAGATATAATAAAAAGAGAAATTGTCGAGTCTACAAGGCTTCTTAGATTGAAGGCGAACCAGATCTTCTACACATGACTTGGAGTCACAACATTTGGTTTTAGATGAAGACAATGCTTTGATTGGTACATTTGATGAGGAGGATGAGTCACCATTGTATATTAACTATAGTAGTGATTCTTATGATAGGAATGATGACAATGATGCAAATAACTCTTGTATTTTTGGCATCAATGTATAACAAATCTAAGCTTGTAAGAACTTGAATGATATAAAGCTTAATTGTTTTTAAATCTATTGCTCCTTGTGAATATTATTAGTTTTTTAAACCTTCAGTTGTCAATTTTACTATAAAAAGCACAATTTATGTTTTCG
Organism: Azolla caroliniana; assembly: GCF_043228905.1. Taxonomy (NCBI): domain Eukaryota; kingdom Viridiplantae; phylum Streptophyta; class Polypodiopsida; order Salviniales; family Salviniaceae; genus Azolla; species Azolla caroliniana. The sequence goes on from NW_028230453.1 coordinate 1,441,608, forward strand.
TATTTGGCATACATTACATATGTACATTAATGGCACATACATACATTCATTCATTCATACTAAACATAACATTCAAACATTCATGGTTTTTTCATTTAGATTTTTGTTGCCTCCTCTGCTCTCCACATTGTCATCGTCGCTTCTTCTCACCTTGTTGCCTCTGTTCTCGTATTGCCGCCTTTGGTTTTGTTTTGCCACGCCTATTCTCGTTTTGTCGCCGCCGCCACCTCTCTCCTTGTTGTGCCACCTTTGCTCACCACTATCCTCTATTGGGGCAGCTACAACTATACAAAAATTTTACAGGTACACATTAAGAAGTAACACACCTACAAACATCATACATACATAATGCACACATACTTAACCAACACACGTAAATTTCTAGACATACACACATGTATGTATATATATATGTAAGGGAAAAGTACTAGGATACCCTTGGAAGTTCGTCTATTTACTAGAATGCCCCTAGAAGTTCCAAATTTACCAAAGTACCCTATGTCCAAAAAATACACTTTATAAAGTAATTATACACTCAAATTTACAAGTCCTATTTACCAGAATACCCTTCAAACACAAATTTCTTTACTTATGCGATTCTTTGGGTAAATAGGGCTTGATGTATTGAGCTCAACGCCACGCGTACATCTCTCATTGGATGGGACATGCCCATCACTACGTGTTCGCCTAACACGCGATGGACAATCGAGCCTGTTGTCACCACGAGCCCGTCTACCGTTGCTTGTTGCATCGGACCTGGTGTCACCACGTGGATCAATGCGAACGATATCAGCAGGTGGGATGAAAAGGTCAAACGACAAGTTGGGCACGCCGAAAGCCACGTCATCGATGACCCACTCCTCCTGAAGCCGTGTTTTGGTATGACTCATTACAACCTCGCCGAACCGAAGCAGGGTAGTTGTTGTCTGGCCTGAGTGTGCTACACTGATGTCGTCCATAGCTCGGTACTCTTCCACACTAGTGTCTATGTTGGTCCACATTAGTGTCTATGTCGCCTAAGTAAAGAAATTTGTGTCTGAAGGGTATTCTTGTAAATAGGGCTTGTAGATTTGCGTGTATAATTACTTTATAAAGTGTATTTTTTTGGACATAGGGGTAGTTTGGTAAATTTGGAACTTCCAGGGGCATTATGGTAAATAGATGAACTTCTAGGGGTATCCTGGTACTTTTTCCTAAATGAAATTAATAGAATACAATATGTACATATATGCACAAATACCTATATACAGTTACATACATACACATATAACACGTACATACAATACAATATGTATACACATACATACAAACACATGGAATACAATACAATACATACATATGCACACATACATAAACACACACACATGTAGAATATATGTACATACCATAGTTCCTAATATTCGCGTACGTCCAATTTGGTGGACATATGCAATTGTTTGCATACATTCGCGTATGATACGCGACATTCGTTTGGATTATTTTTTTCCTTTTTGTTTTTTTTATGTTTTTTATTCTAATATTCATAATTCGTCGCGAACAGAAGTGACGTCTGACACACACACACACAAACACCCTCTCTCTCTCTCACGAGAACTGACATATCTTCTATCTCTAAAGAATCCAGATACACACACATGGAATAGAGCCTCAAGGATTGACAGAGCTTCTCTCTCTCTCTCTCTCACGCATACAAACAAAACACAACAATCTTTCTTTCTTTCTTTCTTTCTCTAGACATGTATGTACAATGTACATACAGAGACACCCCTCACACAGACAAAACCCACAACTCCTCTCTCTCTCTCTCTCTCTCTAGACATACACTCAACCATTGTCTCCTCACACAGGCAAAACAAGGCTTCTCTCTCTAGACCACACGCACACTCTCTCTCACACAGACACAATGTACACCATATGTATATATCTATGTATCGCGTATGGATTTCAATCATACTAGGAGCCTTTTCACGTATGAGTATGATACGAATATTGGCGTATGAGTATGGCACCAATGGGACGTATGGCTAGAACTATGGTACATACACTTATGAAAACAAATATATGTTGTATGGAACATACATACAAACATAATACACATCACACATGCCATACATACAATATATACAATAAATGCAATTAATAAAATAAAATACAATATGTACATACATACACACATACCTATATACACATGCAATACAATACATGCAATACCTATATACACTTGTATACACACATTCCATACATATAATACAATACAATATGCATACACACACATCACACATACACACATGTATAGACTACATACATATATATGATTTATGGTTATATGAAAAGTGATAGGTGATGTATTCTATCTATAGATCATGGATAAAGAATCTATCATTGAAGTATTTGAACATGAGAGGGATGATGATGATAAAACTTTGGGCATTGTCTTCATGGGAAGTTCTCAAGACTTTTAATGACACTACAAGTGGCAAGCTTCTATGTTTGTACTTTAATCCTTGTAGGGGTCCTTGAATATGTATTTCCTGATGTTACATTCCTCATCAAGATTCTAACTTTTATGCTTGTTTGGATAAAAAGATCAACCTTTTGCCAATCTAGAAGATACTATTATTTTATTTTTGAATCCAAAGGAGAAGTTATTGTCTTTGGTGACATGAATGCTCATAGAAGAAGTTTCCAATTTGATGTACAATTACAATCTTTCATGCCACATATCTCAAGGATGCAAGGGGATATAAAAATGTATCGTCACTCTCTAACGATGAAAAAGAATTAGAGAAATTTGGGAAGTTACTCCTACAAATGTGCAAGAATACCGGATTGTTTATTGTAAATGATGCATCTTTATGACCCAACACTAATGGTTTAACGTGTAGAAAATACAACGGATAGAGTGTGATTGACTATGTGCTACTTTCCAAAGGTATTTTGGATCATATACATAAATCCTCACTTTGTGAATGGACATCGGAATCCGATCATAGGACTTTATGTATTGACCTCGAATGTATGCATAGGTTTGATTGTGAGAAGACCATTGAAGATAATAAACAATTGCACTTGAGCAAGAACCTTAAGCTAATGCCATGTATTCTAAGATGGTTGAGGATATGTTACAAATGACAGAGATACATCATGGTGCCACACTAGAATGGAAATGGAAGCTTTTAAGAAAGTCATTCTCTCATGCACAAACAATTGTTTTTTGAACAAGTAGACATCTTCGAAACGTACTAAGAAATGTCGTTCAAAGAAAAAATGGTTTGATATAGAATGCTATGAAGCTCGAAAGCGCCTTATGATTTTGGATATAGTTAAGGATAAAGAAAATTACCATTGCAAAAGCATTTGCATGAGTACAAAAATGCTTATTCAAAGAAAGAGAAGAATATGGGAAGTTACTCAATAATTTCTCCAAACGTAAGAGAAAGCACATGCACGATCTAAATTTGGGGAAATCCAAAGGGGAAATGTTTTGAGAGTTACGGTGACTTAACTCTTCTTGACTTGTTTATGCATTGTAAGAATTTATATGAGCTATTTATTGTCGAAAAGATGAATCTGTGTTATGGTTCTCTTTCACATATGTGTCCCTTTTTTACAATTGAAGATATATGCATAGGACTTAAATTGGCCTCTCAAAAGGCAAGTGGTTTTCAATGTATAAAGGTTGAAAAGCTAAAAATACTCCTTCATTCTTCACTATGATCACATAGATGAAGATGTTGTTGGTGTGATAATGAGGGGGACCAACATCCACGCCTCATATGTCATGTCAATGGGTGATGGTTGGTCAACAATTCACTACCTTTCAAGACCAAACAATGGCAAAAAGCTCGCTAAGATCGTCAATTTGTCTATCTCTTTGACCAACCTAGTTTCTCATGTACTATCTCAAACTTTTCTTGACTCAACTATTAAGCGAGTGTTGTGTCTCCATATTGACATATTCAAAACATTTTATTTTTTCATTTAAAAGTGTATTAGTTTCGGCATTTTTAGTAAGGCTCATCTTGATGTTTAAGAATCTTTGAGCATCACATGTTGTGATTAAGAAATGTTGAAACTTGTCTAAGCCCTCGCCTATTGTTTTCTTAAGATGTTTTCATTTACCATTTCTTTTTCCTATAATTTATTGTCATCATCACTATCACTGGTTTCTTTTTCATTCATAATCAAACATTTATCATTCGTTCAATCATTCAACATCATGTAACTTACATATCATAGCATTAAGTTTACAATTTTTGCATCATTCCATGATCAAGTGTACAAACGCCAATAAGAGACATGAACAAGATGGCAAGACACTTTAGCCTAGAATGAATCAATTTTGCTTAGTAGAACAAAGAGTTGAGGAGAATTCACAACTAAACCCAACAATGTTCTTAATGTGTTGATGGGAATCAAAGGAGAGCTATGAACCAAATTTGGATAGTAAATAGTAACAGTTTCGTCAAGGGACCCGTCAACAAATTATGATCATATTAATTACATTACTATAAATTCATGAAAACACAAGTTATTATAAAGTGACCCTAAATGTCGGCCTATATGAAGAACCCCATTACTAAAATGCTCAAACAAAAGAGAAGTACCAACTTTCATTCATCAATTGTACATTGTCATTAGATCAAATGGCAAACAAGTGGGATGATGGTGAGTCAATAATGACTTAGAAAATGTTGTCATGAAGTAGAATGTGACCAATCCCAAATAAAAACAATTACAAACTAGTGGAGAAACTAGAGGAGTTGCTATTCCAAGTAGGTGCATTTGAGGTAGATTCTGAAGTGTGTGGGGGACCATGGTTCAATATTGGTCGATCCGGGCGTGATAAGGGCAACGGTAGGAGATGGCCATCAATGAGAATATGTCGGACATCTCTCATACTTGGCCGACACTCCGCTTCCGGGTGACAACAGTTTAGTGCCACATGAATGACCCCTCTCCACATCATCATCACTTTCTCAAACTCATCATTTATGCCATGGGCATCAAATTGCAACATGCCAGGGTCAAGTGAATCCATGAGATTGTCATTCATATGAAGGGACCACACCCAATCCAGCAAGTTCATCTTTTCCGGGCTGAGGCTGAAATCGAGTACACGCCTACCGCATGCAATCTCAAGGGCAAGGATGCCGAAACTGTACACGTCGGCTTTTTCCGTTGCTCGGCCCGTGTACACCAACTCGGGCGCCATGTATCCCATGGTGCCCGCAGCTGTCGTGGTCGCCCATATCTTCTCATGTGACACTAGTTTCGCGAGACCAAAGTCCCCGAGCATTGGTTCCCAATCTTTACTCAACAAAACATTGGCTGCCTTCACATCTCTATGGATCACACACCCCTCTAGACCTTCGTGTAGGTATTCCAATGCGGTCGCCACGCCCACCAGTATCTTCCATCTCCGCTCGCTCGTTAACACTACGGCCTCTCCCTCGATCTTATCCTTTGCATAAAGTAGCTTCTCGAGGCTACCATTGTCGGCATACTCGTACACCAACAATGCCTTTCCTTTCTCGTAGCACCAGCCTCTCAACCGCAACAAATTGCGATGCCGAATGCTGCTTATGATCCTTACCTCCGATGCGAAAGATGCTTCCCCGCCTTCTTTCACATTCTCTTTCAGTTTCTTGATGGCCACTACCGGCCGGGATGTTGGACATTCATCATTGGGCAATATACCCTTGTAGACCTGGCTGTACCCACCTTCTCCAAGCAGCATTTTGTCACTGAAGTTGTGGGTGGCTCTTTTCAACACATTGTAGCTAAATTGCTGGATGTCCGCACTGGCTGCCTCATGTGCAGCATATAGTTCAGATTTCTTTGGCCTGAATATGTGGTGTAATACTCCACCACCATTCTTGTAAACAATGATGGTAAATCCCATAATAACCATAAGCAAAAGAAGTGAAAAAGAGATGCCCAATATTAAGCCAAAATTACCCTTCTTGGAAACCGGTGGATGTGGATAATTGTTACCATTGTACGACTGCGACTCACTAGAAGAATTGTTGATCTGGGACGATGGCGAGTGGTTCGGAGAAATGTCGATCAACTCAGTCTCGTTGAAAGTAGAGAAATACCACGCGTAGATGGCGTAGCCGGAGGGCTTTGTACCAAGGTCCAAATCGTCAAGGGATCCACTTGTTGCCGTGATGCCCACCCACATGGATGTGTCATTAAACACACTAGGATCAATGGAAGCTTGTAAGATGAGGGATTTAGCTGTGCGTTCGAGAGAATTAACATACTCAGTCCTTCCCCCATAGTTCATCAGCCAAACCTGGACCATGTTTGTGGAGGCATTGAATGTGATCCAGGTTTGAAACCTGAAATCTCGATGCAAAGAGAGTTCATTGTTGTCTCCGGAAGTATCCAATGTCTGGATAGATTGCAAGCTATTGATGTCAATTCCTATGTGACTAGAGCTCGGGTCGTCAAATTCGGGTGATTGCGCGATATCGAACTCGACTGCGAAGAAATTGTGACCAGGAGAGGTAGAATTGATGAAGGTGTCATTGGAGAGGCCAAGGTAGCTACCAGCACTGGCATGTGGGAATGCCTTGTCTTGTGCAATGAAGAAGGCCATACCTTCTCCACTCAGATTGCTTTGGGTAATTATCTGGAAGGAGAAGGATGTGTCAAAAGAGACAATGGCACCCATATCGTCGAGAAATCGTATGGGTTGTTTGGAAACTACACGAGTGGCGCTTCGACTGAGAGCAGGGCTTGTGTTAGGGTTTGGGATGAGCCACACGGTTTTGTCATTATCCAGGGTTGCGTTAGCTCCAGAATATCCCTCACCTCTGGGCACAATGGAGATGTCGAAATTAGAGAAGAAGTCGTTCGAACCTGGACCGAAGGAGATGTTGTGAGACATGGCCATGGCCATGGCCACACCATGTGTCGACGACGATGATGATCCGAGAGAGCAAATGCCGAAGAGTATCCATTGGATTTGTGACATGAACCAGACCAGATTTCCAAGATTGAATTTCATTGTATGTGGCTGCGCTGATCTAGAGGATCTATACTCTTTAGGATACAGTTGAGAAGAGTGATCTACAAGTATTTTTCCGTTTGTTATGTATGTCAATGTATTTCATACATAAAAGACACAATCAAACCCAATCAAGTCTTGAGTCTTCAGTCTTCAGTCTTCAGTCTTCAGTCTTGACCATTAACCCCAAATGGGTGGGGTCTGGTCTCACTGTAAAGTTCCCTTTGACTGAACTTTAAAGTTAACTGACACATACAACATGTTTATCTAGGTGTTTGCATTGACATAACATGTTTCAGTTGCATTGTCGTCTCCTTCTTATTTTCGTTACGAATTCGTAGGAATCGTAGTCCTTTCATTTCACGCATAGCCCTTTATTTGTCATTGTTCTACTTTGCCAAGATGTTGATTTCAGTTTTGTACTACTTTAGAAGCTTCTTTACTTTTTCAAAACCTTCTTGGACCAAAACTACCATTTTTCCAGCATAGGTAAAAATATTAAATTTCGGCAAATGTTCTTATGCATCGAAGTTGCTGAAAGGAATGGAACTATCACTAACACAATTCTAAATCAAAGTAGCTTACATTAAGTATCAACGAGGCATATGTCCTAAAAACTTCTTTGACTATATAATACTGTTAAATACTCCAATACACTAGTAAAGAGAGTATTCGTAAACCTTAAGCTAAGATCCTAATATTCACATTTATAAAAATGACAACTGTAGATAGTGGAACATATTGAATTGCCACTAGGCAAGATGAACACTCTACCGAGGTCAAAATTTCGACTTGCTCCAATAAAGAAAATTGTCACATTAGTAATTCCTTCAACTTTCATAGAACAAAAGCATTGTGCATATCCCAATTATGACGCAATCCCCAATACCTCAGAAATAAGTCTCTAAGTTAAGGCTACCTTACTACAATGAGCTTAAGTCATAAGTTCCACGATCAAGAACTTAAGCTCCCTTCTTGTATGTGTACGGTTAGCAAGAAAATACATATTACCTTTGTTATAAGTTTACATTTTGATTTATCGTTTCTTTGCTTTGTTAAGATTTACTTAAGATTTTCAAGTGTGAATTAAGTTATATTTATGCTAATCTTATTCCATATGTATATTAAGCTAAGAGACACAAGTATGATATGGAAGTTCATTTAGGTAAGTTGGGTTTCTTGACTAATATGCTTAAGGATAACCGATACCCCTCTACTACATATGTTTAATAGTAACTCACAACCGACACAAAAAAGTGTTTTAGTAGTCATACAACACCACATTTTGGACAAAAGGATTCCTGAAGATACTTTTTCTTATAAACTACCACAAACAAGTGGGCCTTCCTCACATATATGCACTACAGTATTAATTACAACTAGAAAATATTGTTTAGAAGTAAAATGTGACCAATCCAAAACCAAAAGGAATTTCTATTAACAATCCCGCGAAACTGCGGCTTAACGGTTTCAATGGTTCGGTTTGGTTTGGTTCAGGTTTAGGTTTTTTAAAACGGTTTGGTTCGGTTTTAACGGTTTAACAGTTTTTTATTTTTTATTTTTTAAATTAAAAAAAAATTAAGAATTTGTAAAAAAAATTAAAAATTGTTTTAAAACAATCTTTTTATTTTTAGACCTTATTCTCACGTTTTAGGAACATCTTAAAAAAATTTAATAATGTAATGTTATAAATTTAAAAAATTTTAAAATTTTGACTTATGTTGAAAACCGAAACTGAACCACGAAACCGCGGTTTTTATGGTTTGAAAAAAAATTACTAGTTTGGTTTGGTTCAGGTTTTAAAAAATTAACGGTTCAATTTGGACCCTCTCAAACCGAACTAAACCATTGCCGATTGTTAATTTCTATTCCAAGTACGCGCATTTGAGGTAGATTCTAAATTGTGATTTGGACCATAGTTCATTATCGGTCGATCCGGACATGACATGGGCAACGGGAGGAGGTGGTTTTCTATGAGAATGTGTCGAACATCTCTCATGGTCGGTCGACACTCTGCATCCGGGTGGCAACAGTTGAGTACCACATGTATCACCCCTTTCCACATCATCATCACCTTCTCAAACTCATCATGTATGCCATGGGCATCAAATTGCAAAATGCCAAGGTCAAGTGAATCCATGAGATTGTCATTCTTATGAAGTGTCCACACCCAATCCAATAAGTTTACCTCTTCTGGGCTAAGTCTGAAATCAAGTACAGGCCTACCACATGCAATCTTACACATCGGCTTTTTCTATAGCTCACCCCATGTACACTAGCCCAGATGCCATGTATCCCATGGTGCTCGCGGTTGTTGTGGTAGCCCATATCTTGTCATGCGACACTAGCCTTGCGAGACCAAAGTCCCCCCAGCATTGGTTCCCTAGGCCAATCTTTATTCAACAAAACATTGGTTGCCTTTATATCCCTATAGATCACACACTCCCCAAGACCTTCGTGTAGATATTCCAATGTTGTCACTACTCCTACAAGTATCTTCCGTCTCCGGTGCTCGTTAACACTATAGTCCCTTCCTGGATCACGTCCTTCGGGAAAAGTAGCTTCTCGAGGCTTCCATTGTCGGCATACTCATTAACCAACAATGTCAGTTCCCTTTCTCGTAGCACCAACCTCTCAACTGTAACAAATTGCGATGCCGAATGCTGCTTATGATTCTTACCTTCGATGCGAAAGATGCTTCCCCGCCTTCTTTCACATTCTCTTTCAGCTTCTTGATGGCCACTAGCTGCCAGGATGTCGGATGTTCATCGGGCAATATACCCTTGTAGACCTGGCTGTACCCACCTTCTCCAAGCAGCATTTTGTCACTGAAGTTGTGGGTGGCTCTCTTCAACACATTGTAGATAAATTGCTGGATGTCCGCACTCACCGCCTCATGTGCAGCATATAGTTCAGATTTCTTTGGCCTGAATATGTGGTGTAATACTCCACCACCATCCGGCTCTCCGTAGCCGGGTACTTCTCATCCGGTTCTCACCGGGTCTGCACCATCCGGCTCTCCGTAGCCGGGTACTCCTCATCCGGTTTCGGCCTCGGCCAAGTTTGTTAATCGGCACTGTTCTTCTCTCTTCCCATCCGGAGGAACCTGTCTCCCAACAAGGCCGAGAATCGAAACTACCAAAACTGCCTTGGAAAGACCGAAGAAAGTTGCACAGAAGCTGATATCGAAAGTTGGACAATACCGAATGCAAAAGGTCTGGACGTTGGATGCCTCACACTTGAGCTTGAGGGGGTGTGTTGAGATATCCCACTCAACTAGATTTACTTAGCTACTCAACACGCGTAACTTAGTAGTTACCTAGATAGAATCTAGTTGGTATGTTGACCTTAAAGCCTTAAATAGGATTTTGTACTTGAGTGGGATACATTGTGACGGGAACTGAACGCTCCTTATACACAACGCTCGGCCACAACCGAGCTTAGAATCATGCACAGAAAACGGGAAAGGTGAAGATACAGCACAAAGGAGAGAAAAGTACACAGGATGTTTACGTGGAAAACCCAAACCAAGGGAAAAACCATGGCAGCCCACAGGCTGCAAACTATCACTATGTTAGAATGTACAATAGTGAGTTCACGGAGGCAACGACCTCGTGCTCACGATCTTCGCCACAAACGGAGGTTACAACAGAGGCAACGACCTCTTCCTCTCTCTCTCACTCTCTGTACACAGTCACACGCTCTGATCTCGCGCAGACCAGAATAACAACAACTACAAAAAGGTTTCCCCTAAGTCATATTTATACTAATATGACTTTTCTGCTATTTACAAATATAGCCTCGATGGACTCTCAGAAACATATTTACGAATATGTCTCTTCATCCGGTTCTCACCGAGTCAGCACCATCCGGCTCTCCGCAGCCGGGTACTCCTCATCCGGTTCTCACCGGGTCTGCACCATCCGACTCTCCGTAGCTGGGTACTCCTCATCCGGTTCTCACCAGGTCTGCACCATCCGACTCTCCGTAGTCGGGCACTCCTCATCCGGTTCTCACCGGGTCAGCACCATCCGGCTCTCCGTAGCCGAGTACTCCTCATCCGGTTCTCACTGGGTCTGCACCATCCGGCTCTCCGTAGCCGGGTACTCGTCATACAGTTTCGGCCTCGGCCGAGTATGTTCATCAGCACTGTTCTTCTCCCTTCCCATCCGGAGGGACCTGTCTCCCAACACATTGTAGATCCTCTACTCCTATGATCATTTATATAGGACTTACACCTTTGTACCTATATTCTACTAACACATATGCACCTTTGCACATGAGATGTATATATACCTCATTGTGCCCGTATTTTTGTATTTGATGATGCTTTTAGTATAGTTAATCATCCCCGATCTTGTCTTATTGTTCATAAGTGTCAACTTCCTCTCTCTCTTCCTCTCACACACATACCCACACATATCACTTAATCTTCCGCTTAGCTTAATCACATAATTAGGTACTAATTAACCTGTAGTTAATTACCTAATTCTTAATAGTGCACATAACCAACATGTCGCCAAGTAGGCCTTTAGGACTTCAAATCCCGTAGGAGCTTTGGACTGGTCAAAGGCCAAATTACGAGAAGTTGTGGTCTTTTTTACTTCGTTGTAGCTAGCCAAGAGCATATAGTCTATCGACTCAGGAAGGGTCTTTTTGGCCTGAAGCAAGCACCACGACAATTGTATAAGAAGTTCGACGACTTCATCCAATATGTACACTTCTCCAAGAGCAATAATGACCATTACCTCTTCACCAAAACAACTGAAGATTTGTCTCCCATCTTCCTTCACATCTTATACGTGGATGACATGCTACTCTTCGGCCGAAATGCCGGAGAGCTTGCCGATCTTGTTTGGCAACTTTAGTTAAAGTTCACAATGATGGACCTAGGTCCTACTCGACACATACTCGGAACGAAGATTAGTCGGCTTCGGACTCTGCAACAATTGTTTTTGTCTCAAGCCGACTACATCATATGTGTCATGCAGTGCTTCAACATACAATCAACCAAATATGCTTCGACCCCGCTCCCCATTAATCTTCGGTTGTCTCAGTGAGATTGGACGACATCTGGGCCAAAGGGAAAAGATATGAAGTTGGTAGTGTATGCACCGGAAGTCAGCTCCCTGATGTACGCGATGGTCACAACACGGCTTGACATTGCTCATGCCGTAGGAGTTGTCAACAGATTAATGCACAACCCAGGCCGATCGCATTGGAATGCAATCAAGCATGGTTTTAAATGCTTGGTGCGCACGCAAAACATTAGCATCCTCTTCGTTCCGGACAAGAAATCAAGTGTAGTTGGTTACACCGACTCATAGTTTGCCAAGAATGTGGACAACCAAAAATCAACAACCGAATACTGCTTCAAATTCAAAGACGAAGGCCAAATACGCTGTTGCATCCGATGCAACGAAAGAGGCTCTATGGCTCGGTCGACTGGCATGTACGTTTCGACAAGCCAATCCCAATTCGGCTCCAGTTGTCAACAATGACAGTCAGGGTGTTGTTGCTTTGTCAAAGAATCCCCTTCAGCACCACACTTCCAAACATATTGACGTTCGGTACCACTTCGTTCGGGACTACGTAACTTCAGGAAAGCTCGGTCTCTAGAAGATCGCCACGGTCAACAACATATCAAACGGGATGACCAAGTGTCTCCCAACTAACAGGTTCTGGTCAATTCGGCACTAATGGGCTTAAGGAGAAATCATTTGGATTGAGTCGAACAATAGAGATAGCTTCATACAATCGGCTGTCACAGCCGAACTAGCCACTGCACTCGAACCTATCGATTCGGCCTCTGTTTCTTTCAGTCGTCACCAATTCGGCTATAAGCCAATTTATCCTAGCATCTCTCTCTATAACTTGTATCTCCTATTTTATATTATAGGCCCCTCCTTAGTGTATATGCCCATTATGAGGGAGTGTCGAATACGGGTGTATAATGGTTGTATTCACACAGTCCTCTAAACATACTAGGTTTACGACAATTCTGTAAATATGTCAAAGGGTAGTTGCCCTAGCCTAGTTAGTATATAATTGGCTTTGTAACCTAGTTCATGTGGTGTGGTTGATAGTGTCATTCTTGTATTGTAACTTTTGGAATAAGACTATTACATTGTGTGCCTCGAGCTATCTCTTTCTCTCACTTTGTCTCCTTGATTTTGTCTAACTTGTTAAGTTGGTGATCTTCTCAACATAGATGTTCTTCTTGTTTTCGCATTGACGGTCTCAGATTCCAATAGCTATTTCGAAAATACCATAGCACAATTGACCACCTTGTCACCCTTCGAGTATTAATGGAGGAAAATCCCCTTAGAGGTAAAGGTTTATATTGTTGCTTCGTAGACTTCAAGACAACTTTTGATATGGTACCCCATGAGCATGTTTGGGGGTTCTATTTTGTTGACATAGATATCCAAATGGGCAACATTTGTTTCAAAAGATCAATTGAAAACAGATCTTGAAATGATGCGAACTTGCATTCAAACACTAAGCCCTTACATAATTGTCTTGAGAGGGGTGACGGAGAGGATCTCTGAAAGAGTTTGCTTTATAATACCTTTGTGTTACGAGAAAGAACAAATTTCTCATAAGCCCTGACTACATGAGTTTGCCAAATTCACAAGAATTTTGAAGAAAACATCAATTTCCATTCAATATAAGTCTCCACTTTAGCAATTTCTCTCAACAACCCTAACAAAATTGATACATTGACTCAATGGTAAAGCTTCAAGATCTCTCCATATTGATGCATTCAAGTCTAGTATTGTTATGACATGGCATGATCTGACTTACATAAAGTTTTTGTGGATTACTCAATGAAATTATAAACTGGAAATTAGATCTATCTTATTTGTAGTCACCACAATATGGAAACCAATTTTACAATGGATGCCGATAAAGAGGTCACATATAAAGTATCCTTTTTCTAATTTAAAGTGCCATTTCCTTTGTCATAATCGTAGTACATGTTTTCTAAAGAACTACTCTATCATAAGCTCATTTTTACACTTCCTAACTTCTAAGATATTTTCTTTGCCTTTATCTAAGCTTTATTCTTGACTATGATCACATAGAGGAAGCTGTTGTTGGTGCGATAATGAGGGGGACCAACATCCACGCCTCATATGTCATGTCAATGGGTGATGGTTGGTCAACAATTCACTACCTTTCAAGACCAAACAATAGGAAAAAGCTAGCTAACATTGTCAATTTGTTTTTCTCTTTAGCCAACCTAGCTTCTCATGTACTACCTCAAACTTTTCTTGACTCAATTATTGAGCAAGTGTATTACTTTCAAAACATGTGTCTCCGTATTGACATATTCAAAACATCTTTTTTTTCATTTAAAAGTGTATTACTTTTGACATTGGTACTAAGGCTAATCATGATGTTTAAGAATCTTGTGAACATCATATGTTGAGGCTAAGAATTCATCATATGTTTCCTTAAGATGTTTTCATTTACCATTTCTTTTCTCCATAATTATTGTCATCATCACTATCAGTGTCTTCTTCTTCATTCATAATCAAACATTTATCATTCGTTCAATCATTCATCAACCTACATATCATAGCATTAAGTTTACAATTTTTGCATCATTCCATGATCAAGTGTACAAACGCCAATAAGAGACATTAACAAGATGGCAAGACACCTCAGCCTTGAATGAAACAATTTTGTTTAGTACAACAAAGAGTCAAGGAGGTTTTCAAGCTGAACCCAGCACCTTTCTTAATGTCTTGATGGGAATCAAAGGAAATCTATGAACCAGATATGGATAGTGAATAGTGATAGTGGACCCATCGACAAATTCTGATCATATTAATTACATTACCCTAAATTCATGAAGAGATAAGCTATTATAAAGTAACCCTAAATGTTGGCCTATATGAACAGCCCCATTACTAAAATGCTCAAACAAAAGAGAAGTACCATATTATATTCAAACTTTTATTTCATCAATTGTACATGGTCATGAGGTAGAATCGGAAACAAGTGGGCTGATCGTGAGTCAGTAGTGACTTAGAAAATGTTGTCATGAAGTAGAATGTGACCAATCCCAAATAAAAACAATTACAAACTAGTGGAGAAACAAGAGGAGTTGCTATTCCAAGCAGGTGCATTTGAGGTAGATTCTAAGGTGTGCTGGGGACCATGATTCAATATTTGTCGATCCGGACGTGATACCGGCAACGGTAGGAGATGGCCATCAATGAGAATGTGCCGGACATCTCTCATGCTTGGCCGGCACTCCGCCTCCGGGTGACAACAGTTGAGTGCCACATGAATGACCCCTCTCCACATCGTCATCACCTTCTCAAACTCATCATGTATGCCATGGCCATCAAATTGCAACATGCCAGGGTCAACTGAATCCATGAGATTGTCATTCATATAAAGGGACCACACCCAATCTAGCAAGTTCATCTTTTCCGGGCTGAGGCTGAAATCGAGTACACGCCTACCACATGCAATCTCAAGGGCAAGGATGCCGAAACTGTACACGTCGGCTTTTTCCGTTGCTCGGCCCGTGTACACCAACTCGGGCGCCATGTATCCCATGGTGCCCGCAGCTGTCGTGGTCGCCCATATCTTCTCATGTGACACTAGTTTCGCGAGACCAAAGTCCCCGAGCATTGGTTCCCAATCTTTACTCAACAAAACATTGGCTGCCTTCACATCTCTATGGATCACACACCCCTCTAGACCTTCGTGTAGGTATTCCAATGCGGTCGCCACGCCCACCAGTATCTTCCATCTCCGCTCGCTCGTTAACACTACGGCCTCTCCCTCGATCTTATCCTTTGCATAAAGTAGCTTCTCGAGGCTACCATTGTCGGCATACTCGTACACCAACAATGCCTTTCCTTTCTCGTAGCACCAGCCTCTCAACCGCAACAAATTGCGATGCCGAATGCTGCTTATGATCCTTACCTCCAATGCGAAAGATGCTTCCCCGCCTTCTTTCACATTCTCTTTGAGCTTCTTGATGGCCACTAGCTGCCGGGATGTCGGATGTTCATCGGGCAATATACCCTTGTAGACCTGGCTGTACCCACCTTCTCCAAGCAGCATTTTGTCACTGAAGTTGTGGGTGGCTCTCTTCAACACATTGTAGATAAATTGCTGGATGTCCGCACTCACCGCCTCATGTGCAGCATATAGTTCAGATTTCTTTGGCCTGAATATGTGGTGTAATACTCCACCACCATTCTTGTAGACAATGATGGTAAATCCCATAATAACCATAAGCAAAAGAAGTGAAAAAGAGATGCCCAATATTAAGCCAAAATTCCTCTTATTGGAGACAGGTGGATGTGGATAATTGTTACCATTGTACGACAGTGACTCGGTAGAAGAATTGTAGGTCTCATAAGATGGTGACTGGCTCGGAGAAATGTCGATAAACTCAGCGTCATCGAAGGTCGAGAAGTACCACGAGTAGATGGCATAACCGGAGGGCTTCGTATCATTTTCATATTGGTGAAGAGATCCACTTGTTGCTGTGATGCCCACCCACATTGATGTGTGATTAAACACACTAGGATCGATGGAAGCTTGCAATATGAGGGATTCAGCTGTGCGTTCGAGAGAATTAGCATAGTCAGTCCTGTCCCCATAGTTCTTTAACCAAACCTGGACCATGTTTGTGGAGGCATTGAATGTGATCCAGGTTTGAAACCTGAAATTTCGATGCAAAGAGAGTGGATTGTTGTCGCCAGAGGTATCGATTGTCTGGATAGATCGCAAGCTATTGATGTCGATTCCGATATGGCTAGAGCTTGGGTCGTCAAATGGGCGTGATTGCGCGATATCGAACTCGACTGCGAAGAAATTGTGGCCAGGAGAGGTAGAATCGATGAAGGTGCCATTGGAGAGGCCAAGGTAGCCGGCAGCACTGCTATATGGAAATGCCTTGTCTTGTGCAATGAAGAAGGCCATGCCTTCTCCACTCAGATTGCTTTGGGTGATTATCTGGAAGGAGAAGGATGTGTCAAAAGAGACAATGGCACCTGTATGGTCGAGAAATCGTATGGGATTCTTGGAAACTACTCGAGTGGCGCTTCGATTGAGATTAGGGCTTGTATTAGGGTCTGGGATGAGCCACACGGTCCTCGAATTATCCAGGCTTGCCTTTGTTCCATAATATCCCTCGCCGCTGGGCGCAATGGAGATGTCGAAATTAGAGAAGAAGTTGTTCGAACTTGGACCGAAGGAGATGTTGTGAGATATGGCCATGGCCATGGCCACACCATGTGTCGACGACGATGATCCGAGAAAGCAAATGCCGAAGAGTATCCATTGGATTTCCGACATGAACCAGACCAAATTTCCAAGATTGAATTCCATTGTATGTGGCTGCGCTGATCTAGAGGATCTATACTCTTTAGGATGTTGAGAAGAGTGATCTACAAGTGTTTTTCAATTTGTTATGTATATCATTAGGTTGCACAAGAAGATGGCATTGTGGCGTACCCTATCCAGGTATTTCATACATAATACACACAAAAGAACCCAATTAATTCTCGAGTCTTGAGTCTTGGCCATTAACCTGATATGGGTGTGGTCTGGTCACACTGTATAGCTCGCTTTGATTGAACTTTAAAGTTTCCTGACACATACAACCTCATGTCAACATGTTTTACATTGACACATGTTTTACTTGGTCTAGGTTTTTGCATTGACACAACATGTTTTACATGTCATATTTACTTGTCAAGCCCCTTTTTGCATTACATATGTCTCCTTCTTACTTTCGTTACGATTTCGTAGGAATCGTAGTCCTTTTATTTCACATGTAGCCCTTTCTTTGTCATTGTTCTACTTTGCCCCTATGTTGATTTTAATTTGCACTACTTTGGAAGCTTCTCTACTTTTTCAAAACCGTCTTCGACCAAAACTGCCATTTTTGCGAAATAGGCAAAAACGTTAAACTTTGGCAAATGTTCCTTTGCATCAAAGTTGCTGATAGGAATGCAACTGGTACTAATACAATTCTAAATCAAAGTAGCTTACATTAAGTATCAACGAGACATATGTTCTAAAAACTTCTTTGACTAGACAATACCAACTAATACTTCAATACACTAAGAAAGAGACTATTAGTAAACCTTAAGGTAAGATCTTAATATTCACATTTATACAAAGGACAAAAGTGTAGACATATGAACATATTGAATTACCACTAGGCAAGATAAACACCCCACTTGAGAAAATAATTTCCACTTGTTCCAATAAAGAAAATTACCACATTAGTAATCCTTTCAACTTTAATAGATATGATTTGACCCCATGCCTATCATCAAATACAAAATCAATGTGCATATTCCAGTTATGACACAATCCCCAATACCTCTGAAATAAGTCGCTAAGTTGAGCCTACCTTACTACGCCGAGCTTAAGTCATAATTTCCTCGATCAAGAATGTAAGCTCCCTTCTTGTATGTGTGGTTAGCATGAAAATATAAGTTACATTTTATTATTAAATTACATTTTGATTTCTCATTTCTTTGCTTTGTTAAGATTTCATTAAGGTTTTAAAGTGTGAAATAAGTCATATTTAGCTAATCTTATTCCATATGTATAGTAAGCTAAGAGACACAAATATGATGAGGAAGTTCATTTAGGTAGGTTGGGTTTCTTGTCTAATATGCTTAGGGATGACTAGTACCCACTCTATTACATATGGTTGAGAGTAACTCATACTAACTATTCACAATGCATATCCATTCGATCATTCGATCATTTGCAAAGATAACCATTAGTTAATTGTGCAAAGATTAATCATAAACATCAGTTCATTTGTGCATGTTGTTAAAGACTAAGAGATTAAGAGTCCGAGAGAAGAAAGGGAACCCACTAATTGTAATTACATACAACTTAATCAAGTGAAATTATGTTATGATTTTTTTTTCCAAAAAAATATCCTCCATTGGTATTAAAGAAGTCAATATACAAGACATACCACTATTACAATGAATATTGCAACATATTTAAGTAGAAAACTCTTGAACAGTCATGTAGCTTCAGCAGTCCAACCACTTTTAACATCCATATCAATCAAGGAATTACCACCAATGACCTTTATTAATGGAGTCTATGCCACATATATTACTAAGCATTCCATCTCTCATTTTGATTAGCCAGCTTCTCTACAACACCCCTCAGCCCTAGTTCCAATGTTCACCAAAATACCACTGTTAGAAATCCTTGCAATCTTATCGAAACTTTGTCGATGAATTCCAATGGTTGGTGTCGATGAATTTTGAGGCATGTCCCCTCTTGAAGTACATTCACAGTTTTTGAATAACCATTGTTGCCACAAAAATCAGAAGATCAATGAAGAGTCTGTTTGCTAGGATCTTCAGCAAAGCCCCATTTCATCATCCACATCAAGATTTTATTTCATACTCATAGTTTGAGATGAATCATGTGAATTTTGCATAATAACCAAATTGTCGATGACTTTTGCATTACTTCAAAGCAATTGAACAATTTATAGCCTTTTTTTTTTGTTAGCATATCCTACATTTACAACATTCCATGAAGTCGTATCTTGGTAAGTAGACACTCCCTCGAGCTCTTTTCAAGTCCACTTAATAACAACCTTTCATAAGGAACATAAAATTATGTGGTGAGCCATGTATTTACTCATCATTCCTTCCATGAAGTCGTATCTTGGTAAGTAGACACTCCCTCGAGCTCTTTTCAAGTCCACTTAATAACAACCTTTCATAAGGAACATAAAATTATGTGGTGACCCATGTATTTACTCATCATTCCTTCAATTTTTGATGCAGTTTGCTACATCATATGACATTCCACATCTCCCATAACCCATGCTCAAAGGATTCAATAACTACTCATTTCTTTAACATGTGTGTACAACAAGATATTATTTCCTTGAAGAGAGAAAGCATAATCTTGTACTACATATTGAAATAGATTGTTCACAGTTTCAATAAATGCGGTGCAGCCATGCCGACAATTCCCACCAAACTCAGCTACCTTTAACAACAAAATAATAAAGTGTTGTCATCTCCTCAAGAAAATGTGCTTAAACCCCCACACCATCTTCACTCATCCTTATCTCAAAACAAAAATCGGCTTCATTCAATCCGCATCAACCATCTCATCGATTACCACCAAAGTCCTATAAAGAAAAAAAACCAACAACAAAATGAGTGTAGACTATGTCCTCATCTTCTCATGATATGCTTCGGCCCCCACACCATCATCACTCATCCTCTTCTCATGGAAATATGCTTCAATCCTTGCCACCATCATCAGTCACTCTAATGAGAAATATAAAACCTGCTTCGTTCAGTCCACATCAACCATCTCGCCTGACCATCTCGCCATCGTGATGATTACCAACAACATCTTGTACTGACAACACAAGAAATGAGTTAAAAGAATTCCTCACCTACTCATGATAATATGCTTTAATTCTCACACAATCATCACTCATCCTAATGAAAAACTGAAAATCAGTTGCCTCAAACAACGGCTCCTCAAGAAAATATGCTTCTCACTCATCCTAATCACAAAACAAAAAATTTCTTCATTCAGTTTGCATCAAACATCTCACCGATTACCACCGAGGACCAGTAAAAAACAACAACCAAATGAGTCTAAACGATTTCCACATCTCCTCATGATATGCTTCGGTTGACGCACCATCATCAGTCATCCTCTCCTCATGGAAATATGCTTCAATACCCACCGCCATCATCAATCATCATAATGAAAAAAAAACCCGCTTCATTCGATCCACGTCAACCATCTCGCCGGCCATCTCACCATGTCACTGATTACCAGTGAAATCCTATATGGATAGCACAACAAACGAGTTTAAAGACAGTTTCTCATGTACTCATGAAAATCTGCTTCAGCTCCCACACCATCATCACTCATCCTGATCAAAAAACAGAAAAATCAGTTTCCTTAAGGCCACATCAACCATCTCGCTATCATCGAGTATCACCAATAGCTTAAACTTATAGAAGCAGACATGAATGCACTCTCTCCTCTCCTTATGAAAATAAATTATGTTATGATTGATAGTGTGTTGAATGTGTTATGATTATGAACAAAGATAAACACTAAAATTCAGATATGAGGCACAAACATAAAACAAAGAGACACAATTTACATGGAAACCCTATTTTCAAGGAAAACCACGGGGCTCAAGGCTAACAAAAAATTCCACTATGAATCAAGAGTACACGGACATATTACAAAGCTCCCTCTCAAAATAGAATGATGTCAAAACTAGAGAAGAGACAAGACTCACAATTATAGCACAATAGTGCTTCAAAACGAAAGTACCTTATTCAGGAGCATAGGAACCACAAATCATTTTCTAAAACCACTTCTAGGGTTTGGGATAGGTTCCACAAAACAAAGTCTGCACCCTCATTTTTGCTCTCCCTCACTTTCTATTGCACACTCTTTCTTTGTTTAACTCTCTTCACTATGTCATCCTCACACACAATGTCTTTGCATAGAATTCTTCCTTCTCTTTGTCTTCTTCCCTCAGCTCATACAGTAACATAATCATACTTTACCCTAACTTCTATATATATATATATAGCCGACCGACTGGTTCAACCGTTTGATCCATAGATTGACCTTTTGGTCAATCTGACCGGTCGACCGTATTTTTGACCTCTTTTGTCGATCTGACCGTTTGACCCTATTTTCAACTTGTCTGGTCGATTTGACCAATCCTCAAATTAGCCGACTGGTCGATCTGACCATTTGGTCCTCATTCTAGCCGATCTCTCCGTTGGGAGAGAGCTAATACATAACAAAATCCATCTTTGCTCCTGTAAGGGAGAGTTAACCAAACTTGTGTTTAGTCGGCAACACTGAGTTTTTCCATAGCTAAAATCTTTGTAAGAATATCTGATCCATTTTCGTCTGTATGTATCTTCACTAGAGTAAACTCATTTTCATCCACTTTCTCTCATAACCAATGATACCTGCTCTATATGTACTTGGTATGAGAGTGGTAGGCAACATTCTTAGCTAGACGTATGACACTTTGGTTATCACAGTGAAGTGGGAATATTTCTTGCTTCATTCCTAGTTCACTAAGAAAATTCTTCACCCAAATCAATTCTTTCTCGGCCTCCACCACAACCATATACTCAACCTCTATGGTCGACAGGGCCACAACCTTTTGCAATCTTGATTGCCATGATACTTCTCCCTTTGCATAAGTTATCACTAAAATGTTTATATATGAATTATTCTAATGCCCCCCTTAATGTAAAACATTTTAGTTCTTGGCCTTTTGTAAGTTTGCTTTTGATGTGACACTGACTTAGTTAAAAAATCCGCCCACATTGTTGTTGTTGAGGTGTAATATAGCAACAAATTTTTTTATTCCACCAATTCTCTGATAAAGTGATGTCTTTCTTGGATATGCTTGTTTTGATCGGTGATTTTAGGATTTGTTGATAACTTAATACATGATTGATTTTCACAAAATATCTTCATTTCCATAAGCTTAAAGATGTCAAGTTCTTCGATTATGGTTTTGATCCACAAACCTTCTTTAGCCGTTAGAGCGGCTGCCACATACTTCGCTTTACTGCTTGAGAGTGCTACAGATACTTGTCGTTTGCTTTACCAAGCGATTACGGCACCACCAAATATAAAAACCATGCCTGATGTTGAGCAGGGGGAGGGGGGACCTTGATACCTCCCGCTCAACATCAGGCATGGTTTTTATATTTGGTAAGGACCCATTTGCATGAAATAAAATTTTGATCTTTGGGGCGTGAAGCAATCGATAAATCATCCACATAAACACCAATGATTACATAGATAGTGCCATCCTTGTGAATATAGATATTTGGTTCAACTTGAAGAGGATTGTTGCCAATGGAAACAAGATACTTGTATGTAATTTGAAATGCCACATCCGTGGAGATTGTTTTAGACCATATAATGTTTTGGAGAGTTTACAATTATAGTTTGGAAATTGAGGATCTAAAAAGTGACTTGGTTGCTCCATATAAATCTCCTCCTCGAGATATCCATGTAGAAAAGTGGTCTCAATGTCGAGATGATGGAGGTCGAGGTTAAGGCTAGCAAAAATTGAAAACATTAACCGAAGAGGCACCATCTTTAAGGTAAGTGCAAAAGTATCTTTAATATCTATACCGGGGATTTGTGAGAATCCTCTAGCAACAACATGTGACTTAAATCAAACCACAATGCCATGGGCCTCTGTTTTCTTGGTAAGGACCCATTTGCATGAAATAAAATTTTGATCTTTGGGGCGTGAAGCAATTGATAAATCATCCACATAAACACCAATAATTACATAGATAGTGCCATCCTTGCGAATATAGATATTTGGTTCAACTTGAAGAGGATTGTTGCCAATGGAAACAAGATACTTGTATGTAATTTGAAATGCCACATCCGTGGAGATTGTTTTAGACCATATAATGATTTGTAGAGTTTACAATTATAGTTTGGAAATTGAGGATCTAAAAAGTGACTTGGTTGCTCCATATAAATCTCCTCCTCGAGATATCCATGTAGAAAAGCGGTCTCAATGTCGAGATGATGGAGGTCGAGGTTAAGGCTAACAGAAATCGAGAACATTAACCGAAGAGGCACCATCTTTAAGGTAGGTGCAAAAGTATCTTTAAAATCTATACCGGGGATTTGTAAGAATCCTCTAGCAACAACATGTGACTTAAATCGAACCACAATGCCATGGGCACCCGTTTTCTTTGTAAGGACCCATTTGCATGAAATAACATTATGACTTAAAACATCCCTTTTGGCTTGCATTGCGGACTCCTATTGCGTAGCATCAGGAGCATGAAGGGCCTTCTCTGGTATTAAGTCAAAAACTTGATCATGATCATCCATAAAATCATCATCCATCGGGACATTTGAAACAGGTAATATGTCGCATTTTGAGAATTGTGCATCAAAAAAATGTCACAAATTAGGGTGATTCACAAAAAGGGGGGGTGTTGCATGTGTAAAGGATTTTCAAAAATGCCCCAAAAACATATTGCTTTCTAGCATATACAAAAAATTAGGTGTTCAAAAAAATGTCTAAATAATGGACATGCCAAACTTACAAATGAATTTCCAAAATGACTAACACCAATATTTATAGAAATTCATGAATCCAAATATTGATGCACAATAAAATATTTACAATTAACATATCAGAACAATCGTTTTCCAAGTTTATGCCATCATCTTCATACCTATTAGGTGAACTGGTAGGAGTTTCTGAGGTCTCATCTGGTGGCAACTAATGCATTGTCTTCATCCAATTGCAATTCAACCTCATCATGGTTATGAGTCATGCTTCTTGTTTGTCTTTGTGTTGTGTTTGGAGCCACATTCATTGTGTTTGTCGCAGATAACCTATTTTGGTCAAAGATTATCCAATGTGAGAGTAGATGTGCTTGATGCATTATTTCTTGATCACTTTTTGTTTATGATATTTAATTATGTACGTTCTATTTACGATATTTGATTACGTGAGAGAAACCTACAAGCTACCGTATTTTCTACCAAAATCATTAGAATCTAAAAAATGTTGTAAAGATGCTTTTTCGTTTTTCTTAGATTCTCATAGTAAGCCTTTGATGTCAAACAAAAATACGATGCATTCCATCTAGATCTTATGCACTACGTCAAATTTTACTCTATACATCTAGAAGTCGATGTAGTGCATCAGATTCTTGTTGTAAGTCTTGGACGTTTTC
The DNA here is from genome assembly GCF_043228905.1 of Azolla caroliniana. Lineage (NCBI taxonomy): Eukaryota > Viridiplantae > Streptophyta > Polypodiopsida > Salviniales > Salviniaceae > Azolla > Azolla caroliniana. The sequence goes on from NW_028230453.1 coordinate 1,466,397, forward strand.
TATTCCATTAAAAAGAACTCTTGGATTTTCAACTAACACCCAATGCATTAAATCGAATTCTAGCTATATAGACTAAAATATGATACATTGCATTGGATTTCAGTTGAAAATCCACTTTTAAAATATCTTTAAGAAATGATAAACATAAAAAATGAAAATATTTTTAAAAATCTTGGATTTTTAACTCAAAAGTGATAAATTGCATTGTCCTTTACTCTATACATCTAGAACCTAATGAATTGCATCGGATTTTAGTTGAAAATCCGCAATTTTTTTATTTGTTTTCATTTTTTCCATAACAAATTAAAAAAGTAAAAAAAAGTATTATTAACTGAAATTCAATGTCTATGTAAATAGAATCGGATGCAATGCAATGGATTTAAGTTGAAATCTAGTTTTTAAAATTATTTTTGAATGTTTAATATTTGTTTTGATAAAACATAGTAAAAACTCAAATAAATGGATTTTCAGCTGAAATCCGATGCACTGCAACGGATTCTAGCTGTAAACTAAAATCCAATGCAGCGCATCAGATTTCAATTGAAAATCTATTTTTTTGAATTTTTATTATTTTGTATCAAAAAAATATAAAACATTCAAAAGAAAATTTAAAAAATAGATTTTCAACTAAAATCCAATGCATTGAGTCAAATTTTGGGTACATAAACATTGAATTTTAGTTGATAATACTTTTTTTTAAAACAATTTATTTTTTATTTTGTTATGAAAAAAATGAAAACAAATAACAAAATTGCGGATTTTCATCTAAATCTTGATGCAATGCATTTGATTCTAGATGTATAGAGTTAAAAATCCATTTATTTCAAAAAACATTATTTATTTATGAAAAAAATGGATTTGCAACTTAAATCTGATGCAATGCATGAGATTTCAGTTAAAATTTCACTTTTTCTTATTTTTTTCGTTTTTTCCATAAAAAATAAAAAAAACTTCGATTTCCAGTTGGAAATTCAAGTTTTTTTTTTTTTTCTTATAAAATGTGGGTGATTTTTGTCACTCAAAATGATGGATTTTCAACAAAAATCTGATGCACTGCATCGGATTTCAGTTGAAAATCCATCAGTTTCAACGGGAATCTGATGCAGTGCATTAGATTTCGGTTGAAAATCCATCCATTTCAACATGAATCCCATGTACTACATCGGATTCCGGTCGAAAATACAAGAATTTTCTTTTATTTTTTTCATTTATCATGGATTTTCAATTGCGTTGAAAATCCAATATTTGTTTTATTCTTTCATTGTTTTACGAAAAGAATGAAAAAGGTAAAAGTATTTTGAACTAAAATCCGATGTAGTGCATCAAATTTCATTTGGAAATAAATTTTCTGAAATATTTTTATTTATTTATAAAAAAAATGAAAAAATATTGAAAAGGAAAAGAATTTCTGACTAGAATTTGATGCACTACATCGGATTCTAGCTGTATAGACTAAAATTCGATGTAGTGCATCATATTTCAATTCAAAATCCATTTTTTTATTTTTTCCATATCTGAAAAAAAATAAAAGAAAATGGAATATCGAGTTTAATCCAATGCATTGCATTGGATTCTAGCAGTATAGACTAAAATACAATGTAGTGCATCGTATTTTAGCTAAAAAATCATTTATTACTTTTTTTATGGAAAATTTAAGAAAATTATAAAATTAAAAGAAGGTCTTGGATTTTCAACTAAAATCCAATGCACTGCATTGGGTTCTAGTTGAAATCCAAGGTTTTTTATTTTTTCAAATTTTTCTCCACTTGAAAATCTGATATAGTGCATCAGATCCTAAATGTGGCTCTAGACATAACTCAAAGACAAACAAGAAGCATGACTTAGAACCACAATGCATTGCATCAGATTATACTCTATACTTCTAGTATTTGATGCAATGCAATGGATTCTTGTTGTAAGTGTTGGATTTGCATCAAAAATCTGATGCATTGCATAAGATTTTTATAGAATTTCCCCTAGTTTTATATGTAGTTAGACCTCCATTTTTTGTAGTTCTTACCATGATTTTCTTTGCTAAGAAATACTCATTTTATGAGAATTATTCAATCTTTCCATATAACTGCAAACTCCGCACATAATTTTAAAATGCAAATAAAAAACCAAATATGTGAACTACCAATGGTCCCCTCTTCAAGGGCATCTTGGTCCGATACAAAGTTACAACAGGTTGTTTCTGAAATAAAGTTCTTAACATGACAATAAGTTGAGAACAATGGTCTACATTTTGAGACAAATCAATAACACAATGGATTGCATTTAATACTAAGAGACACATTTTATATAAGTAGACATCAATTTCGCATTTTAAAATTTGTTGAATGAGGTACCATTTTCATAATTTGTAAAATCGGGGTTAATACAATTAAGCTTACATGGAATTCCATTCTTTATCTTCAAATTGGATAAAAGAACATGACTGATGGAATATGAAACTATTGACTTTCTTGTCATGAAAATAATTAGTTGAGAATTTTGCTATGTTTTAAGAAATCATGTATGCGTACGTCATACCATCGTGAAATTGTGCTGAAATGAACCATTTTTTAACATCTCCCTAGAAGTAAACAAGAGAACATGACATATTATATGTTTCATTATTGTCGACATCAACCAATAGCATTTCAAGTGGTTCAGTAATCTCCATAAGTTCATTAATATTCTTAAATTTTCTTTTGATTTTAGGTTTTCTTGATTTTAATTGTTGAAAATACTCTTCATCCTTAAGATTTGAGTTTGGTGAAGCACGAAGAAATGAGTTCTTGGAGAAATTTGCACATGAGACATCCTTAGTAGTTCCTCCTGGGTCATTGAAATTATCACCAACTTTAGGGGAAATATCAAGAGAGGATGAAGACAACAAAACATGAGTTGGAGTAGATAAACTTTCTTCATTCATTTGATGAAGTTTGTCCATTGATAAATTTGATTGTTGTTGTTGTTGTCCACCATCTTCATCTTTGCTTGGTTGATTTGGATGGTTGTGGCGGATACTCGATTTAAATGAGATTTAATGATGATAATGTGTTACTTCACTTTGAATTGTTGCATCCTCATCAAACTTTTGCACTCATTCTCTAGTAATAGGGCCTTTGTACTCTTTTCTATGCAAGATATTCAACAACATTAGTAAATTTGTATTAATATTTTGATGAGAATGTTCTACCTTCATTGGGAGATTTGATAAGAGACCCTCCTCATTGAACGTTGTCAAGGAAATCCTCGCCTATTCGTGAAATGAAGCGAAACCACCGGGGTCTTGGACAGGAAGGATTCGAAGTTTGTACTAGCTTTAGCTAGAAAGTATTTAGGATAGGTACAAAGAGGGAGAGAGAGATTGAGAGACGGAGATTCTAATTCAGAGATGGATTGAAAGAGAAGATACCAATTATGAGACAGATTGAGAGAAAAGATGTTGAACCCTTGACTTTAATTTTGAGGGACAAGTTACATCACCAATAAGATAACTAGATTTTATTATTGTCTTCTTAATTCAATACATAGCTTTCTTGATCAATTGATTGATTGATTCCCCTTTTCTTTTTTTCTCCACTCTTTTATAGATGCCCCCATGCATATGATGCATGTGAGGGTGCAAGACATGGATACAATGCATGTTTGACATTTGGCGCTCATGCATTACATGTGATGCATGATCACCATGTTACTCATGCAAGCTCTCATGTATGAGAATTTACATATAAAAAAGTATAATGATAAAAATACAACTTTTTTAAGAAATGACTTGGCTTTGTGGTAAGTCAATTGTGTTATGTAAGGTTGTCCCTCCTTATGGGGGGGAGTCGGTCGAAAAGCCGAAATGGGAATCGGTTGCCGAAATCGACCAAAAAGTGGAAATGGGAGTTGGCTGCCAAAATCGGTCAAAATGCCGAAACAAGAGTCGGTTGGCCAAAATCGACTGAAAAGCCGAAATGGGATTCAGTCGAACAATAGTCGACAAAATGGAATTTCGAACAAATACACACACACACACACACACACACACAAATACATAGTCATATATATTTGTGAGATAAGTGAGTCTTTATATAGAGAGAGTCGTATTAGCAGCATATATATGTGGGATAACTCACTGAGAAGAAAACAATGAGAGAAGCGCGAAAGTGAACCCTTCTCGGTTTTCTCATTTCCACATTATTTTCACACCGTTGCCGAAAATCTTCACAACGTAATAAATCGGCTAAATAAAAATTTCCTTGTCTTGAGATCAAATAATTTGTAGGCTTTGACTCTGGCCGATTCTCCATAACCAATGAAAATTCATTTTCTAGCATGTGGATCTAACTTTCTCCTTTTCTCTTGTGGAATATGATCGTATACCATGGCACCAGTTACACGAAGGTGCGAAAGATTTGGTTTGTGACCAAACCACAATGCATATGGAGTATTCAAAACAAGAGCTTTATGAGGTGATCGATTGCAAGTTCTTGCAATCGTCTCTTGCCAAAATTGATTGTTAAGCCCCACAACTTCTATCATACTCCGACTAGCATCCAAGAGTGTTTGGTTCCTACATTCGGCAACTCCATTTTGTTGTGGATTATAAGGAACTGTATGTTCATGCCTAATGCCATGCTCTTGACAAAACTTTATCCATACATGTGAGAAATATTCACCACCATTGTCCGTTCTTATTGTGTTTATTTTACTTTGACATTGATTTTCCACATAAGCCTCAGATTTTGCTTTCAAGAAATATATAATTCTGAATCTTGTATGATCGTCAATAAATGAAATAAAGTACTACTTACCATTCAATGACGTAGTCGGCATTGATCCACATAAATCCGAGTGAACTAATTATGGTTGTCTTTCGGTTTGACTCACACTATGTGGGAATTGCTGACGACTTTGTTTTCCAAAAATACAACCTTCACATAATGGTAAGTGCTTAAACGATGTTGTCGGCATTCCTTCACTTAACTTGTGTATTTGAATGGTTTTCATCGACTTTGGATTCAGATGTCGAAGACAATAATACCAAAGTAGGGTGGTATTGGTGATGATGTTGCCTAATGTTGTGTGTACTTCAATTTGTGTTTCCTCTATCATTGAAGAGGACAATGGCTGCCGAGTTTTGGGCATGATGTTATTAACATTTCACCATTTGGTGGTTTGTGTTTAATAATACTGCAATTTGAATGAAATTCAATTAGTTCCATTTGTGGTTGCTTCACTAACCGATAATAAATTCTTTGTGATACCTGGAACATAGTGAACATTTGGAATACTCATTATCCTTGTTTGATTAATGGAAAGGTGAACTTCTCCTTTTCCAATGGCAGCTTTTGTGTCATTGTCTCCAAATCAAACTTCTAAGGCTTGTGGAAGCGTTTTATAATTGTGGAGCAAGTTCTTGTTGTGAGTGAGATGGTGTGTTACACCGGTGTTAAGGAGTTACCAAAGATTTGAGGCATTCTACGATTTTGCTACCGCCATATACGCTTCTATTTTGTTGGATCCACTTTCATCTTTTGTTTGTATTATTTCCATCTAAAACATGAATGCTTGTATAAAGTTGTTGTCTCCATCTTCATATTCTTTAGTATTAGATTGTAATGAAGCATTGTTTGCTTGTGAAAGGAATCTTATACCTTTTCCCGTTTGGTCGTATTGCTTCTTTCGACACTCACGTTCAAGATGGCCCGGTTTGCTGCAATATCTACAAAAAAATTGTACACATGATGATTGCTCTTGCTCCTCCTTGAGGAGGCTTATTCATTGGATGAAATTTTTGGAATGTCTTCGGCTTGTGGTAATGCCTTTGTAATGATGTCTCATGGACGCCGCCATTGCCATGTGACTTGTGTGACTTGTGTTTGTTTGACCATTTGGTTTCTTTCTTCATAGTTTGGCTTGCTTGATTTTCGCAATCAAGGTTTAGAGATTGAGATCCTTCTTGTTGCTATGGATGCTCATGAATGTGATCCATGATTCTGGCAACGAACCCATTAGCATTTTACATTTTGATGCCTCATCAATAATGATACGTACTGAGATTGCAATATCTAGTTGTCTCTGCCAATTGCTTATGAAGGTGTTTGTTGCTTCTCCTTCACACATCTCCATGTTCATTAGGGTTCGGTACGAGAAGATTTTGGTCGTGGAGGGTTGGTGTAATTGTTGAAGATGATCCAAGACTTCGAACATGATCAACTTGTCGATCACTTAGATGCATAATTATCTCCATTCTTGCATCTAGATCTCTACTTTTCCAATCGCTCAATTCAGGTTCTGTTGGCATAATGACTTCAGAACCATTTACGATTCCTATAAGATTTGTTCTTTCGAGAATTAACTCCATTCTCGTTCTCTAGTGCATTATATGATTGTGATATGTGAGTTTCTCCACCACATACTTTCTTGCCATTTGATTTGTTGATGCAACATTGATTGGATTTCCACCAGAATCTGATTGGTTTTCCTTATCAGTGGTCAATGACATCTTGTATAGATTGTCCGGATCACTCTAACATGATGTATGCGCTTTATTATTCATAGATTACTTATCTAACGTGATGAGCGTCGCTTTGATACCATGTGAGAAATTAAAGAGAGAGAGAGAGAGAAAGAAAGAAAGAAAGAAAGATATATTAACGTCTTCTAAGGCCAAATTTGGCCCATGAGACAATTGGTTTACAACAAAAGAGTATTTATCCAGTCATCATAACTAAAATAAAATTAAGTAAAAAATAGAACTTAAACTAAAAGAGTTCTAGTAGTGTACAATACGTAGTATACTCGAAAGTGACTATACACTAAGCCTAATTTTATTTCCACCCAAGCCTCTCGAAAAGAAGTGGGGGGTCAAAGGGTCTTGATGTGGGTGTGACCCGTGGTTCCAATGTAGAGAGTGCCCTAGCCATGGCTTCTAGGCAGTGTAGCTCACGTTCCCTTATTTTCAATATTGCTTCCACATCACGTCGAGTTGCTTTGAAACCCGACACCCGAGGACGACTGGTTCTTCTTTGGTTTTTTGCCTCATCAATGGAAAGGCCGAGTGGTGCAAGTGTGTCGACATTCATTGTCTCCCCCTGTTCCTGAAAAACTTCATTTGTTACATGTTCGTGATCATTAGAAACATTATTGTCAACATTTTGTAACTTATTCTCTCTGTGTTGTTTTAGCTCTAGAATGTATTTGCCTAATTTCTTTATATCTAGAGTATCTAATAGTTTGGGCAGGGTGGGAGACGAACCAAGTATGTCTTGGTATTTTGCCCTTATCTCGGCATAGGTTGGACACTTGCATGTAAAGTGGTACTCATCCTCTATCTCTATGTGACATAACCTACATATCCTTTCCTCCCTAGGGACTCCACTAGTACGGCCATTCTCAATCTCAAGTTGGTGAGAGGATATTCTAAGTTGTCCAATGGCAACCCTTAGTGCATGTGGTAAGAATACATCTAGATATTTTGGCCTCGTGATAAAACCTAACTCAGAGAAGTGCATGAAGTGTTTCTTATAGTACAACATTTTATATGGGAGTGGCTCTAGTGGGGTGATCCATTTACACCGAGTGTAAATTTGCCATATTTCTTGGCGTATTACTTTATTGTGGTCCTCATGAGAGATTAAAGTGTTATCACTCATGTGGTTGTACCTAAGGGGAGGTAGGTTATTAATGTCTAGACCATTCGCAAGAAGACAACTCACCATCATGCCATACCATGAGCTAGTATAGCCGGACTCATACAATGATTGAGAGGTCTTAAAGGCTTGATGAGATATTCTATCATGTGGTTGGCTATGTATCCTGTGAATGAAGACTACAATTTGAAAAAGTGCCTCTACTAACATTGGGGGTAACGTGAACTCAGCCCTAATAATGTCATGTGGTACAATCGATTTGCTTCGGAGTTGGCGTGATAGCATCATCACCAATGGTCTCTCTAATTGCGTCCACATGAAAGATGGTAATCCTGGATCCCAAACCGTTGATGCATACATGAGGGAGGGGGTCACTAATGAGTCAAAGAGCCACCCTTTGGTCCGTGGCTCTTGAAAGTGTGCTTGGTGGCATTGTCTCTCTAGGAGTGAGAGGGATGCATGTCCTCTCGTGAGTCTATCCTTCGTTGCCTGTGTCATCGAAAATTTACCTAAGCGGGCACTAAAAGTGACTCCGAGATAGACGTATGATCCAACCACCTCGACTGGGCTATGGGAGATAGTTAGGTGACACTTAGCTCTAACTTGGGCCGATGTGTGGAAGATAAGGACTTTCGTTTTCCCTAGATTCACTACCAATCCTCGTTGTACACAAAAGTCATCTAAGGCATTAAGGTGCCTTTGTAGGTCGTGTTCGGATTCAGAGAGCAAAACTATGTCATCCGCATAGAGCAAGATACGCACCTGCGTATCCCCGAGGACCACTCCTGTGCCTCCCTCACGAGCAATAAAATATGTGATCTCATCAATGTAGATCCCAAAAAGCGTCGGTGATAGGGGGCAACCTTGTTTTACACCAATAGTGCTAGTGAAACGATTAGATAGGCCACCTGGGCATCGGACACACCCGGACACTTGTTCATATAGTGCGTAGATGGCCCATACCATATCATCTGGTATCCTCAAGCTTTTAAGTCTATCAAACAACCGCTCTCTAGGGACTGTGTCAAAGGCTTTGCAGAAGTCCACAAAACAACAATATAATTTCTTCTTGCGAGCCTTAGTTTGGTCAATTAGGCATTTAAGTGTGAAGATATGATCAATAGTGGAGAAGGCTCGTCTAAAGCCAGCTTGTTTAGGTGCACGAAGGTTTAGGGTCTCCATATAGTCGCTAAGCTCTGCTTCCATTACTGCACCATATAACTTAGCAAGGGTATGGCCTATCATAATGGTCCTATATGTATTTGGGTCCATGGGGTCCCCCCCTTTATGTATGGGGGCCATTGTATTCATAGTCCACTGTGGTGGAAAACCCTCCGCAAGGGCATGATTGAAGATTAGAGTTAGCAAGGGATCTAGGCACTCTCTCGCATATATAATGTGTTCTGCTCGCAATCCTGTGTGGTCCATGGACTTCCTATGTTGTAATTTCTTTATGACCTTCACGACCCTAGAGGTCGAGAAAAGTGTCCCCGTGGTAGGCCGGGGTGTGGAAGGCATTGGAATGGGTTGTTGGTTTGGGATTTGGTAAAGTCTCTCTATATATGTGTGCCAAGTTTCGGGATCTTCGATGGGTGTTTGTGGTCTTGGCTCCCATAGTCTCTTCCATGCCGTGGCGCAATTGCTACTCATGAGCATATGGTAGAGTTCCCAATATTAGGATGCCTCCCACGCTCCTCTCTTACGACGTGTCATCTTGCGCATTTCTTTGCGAGCTTGTATGGAGGTTATACTACCATTGAGTTGCGATACTGTAAGTTGTCTATGTAAGTCCCTACAATCCTCATCATACCATTTATTTTGTGGCATTGATCCTGATCTACCTTGATTTGAGTGTTTTGTATATGGGAAACTGCTAGCTGCTACAGAGTGAAGGATGTGTGTGAGTTTCATACTAAGGCTTTCTAATGGTAGGGAGGGATCAAGGGAGGGGAGATGGGCCTGAACATGTTGAGAGTATATGTCAGAGAGCTCATGTGTGAAATGTATTGTGGTGTGATGGCATGGTTGACTAGACTTGGTGACCTTAGAGATATCACATTTTAGCTCGAAGTATAGGAAACTATGGTCTGCGCCAATCGGGCATGGGGCCACTCGGAAGGAGTTAGTCATGTGGGTAGCTTCAGGGCGTCCTATTAGATAATCAATTGTGCTTTCCCCTCCTCCATGTGGGAAACATGTTGAGAGAGAGAGAGCAAAATTGTGTATACTATATTGTGTATAAAAGTTATTATGGGTTACGTAAGAGGTTACACCACGTTGAGGTATGAGAGGTTACAAAAGGTCCTCTTCATCTAAAGGGGTACATTTATTTAGGAACAATAAACGACTAAAAATAGGTAACTAAAATGTTTATATATTATGAATTATTCTAACATTTGGGTGTTGGGCGATATCAAACTTGGTTGCAAAAAAATTGTGACTAGGGAAGGAGGCATATTGGATGAAGGTGTTGTTGGAAAGGCCAAGGATGCGACCAACATTGTTGTGTGGGAACCCCTTGTCTTGTGCAATGAAGAAGGTCATGCCTTCTCCACTCAGATTGGCTTGGGTGATTATGTGGAAGGAGAAGGATGCGTTAAAAGAGACAATGTTGCTCGTATCGGTGAAGACTTTTATCGATTCTTCGTAGACAATATAACTAGAACTTCTATTGTGATTTTGGGTTTCGTTAGGGTGTGGAATGGGCCACACGGTCTTCTTCGCATTATCGAGGGTTGGTGTAGCTCCAAAATATGCCTCACTACTGGGCACAATGGAGATATTGAATATAGAGAAGAAGTCGTCCGAACTTGGAGCGAAGGAGAAGTTGTGAGACATGGCCATGGCCACACCGTGTGTCGACCACGACAATGATCTGAAAAAGCAAATGCCAAAGAGATTGGGTGGCGCACTTTGTAGTATCCATCAGATTTGCAACATGAACCAAACTAGACTCCCAAGCTTGAATTTCATTGTATGTCGCCACTCTCAAGATCTAGAGAAAAGTGATGTAACAAGTCTTTTGTTATGTATGTCAATATGTTGAAGAAGAAGATGGCATTGTGGCCTACCCTATCCAAGTATTTCATACATATACACAAACATACCCAACCAATTCTTGAGACTTAAGTCTTGACTATTAACCTCACATGGGTGGGGTCTGGTCTCACTGTAAAGTTCCATCTGATTGAACTTTAAAGTTTAGTGCCACATATAGCATGTTTTTTCTAGGTTTTTGCATTGACACCAACATGTTCACTGTTTATCTAGGTTTTTGCATTAACACAACATGTTTCATTTGCCCTATTTATTACTCAAGCCCTCATTATCGTCTCCTCCTTACTGCCTTTGCACTTTTGTATGAGTCGTAGTCCTTTTATTTCATGTGTTGTCCTTTCTTTATTATTGTTCTATGTTGTCGAGATGTTGATTTCAATTTTGTGCTACTTTAGAAGCTTCTCTACTTATTCAAAACCATCTTGGACCAAAACGGCCATTTTTGCTACATAGGCAAAAATGTTGAATTTTGGTAAATGTTCCTTTGCATCGAAGTTGCTGACTAGGAATGCAACTAGCATTAACACAATTCTAAATCAAAGTATCTTACATTAAGTATCAACGAGACATATTATCCTAAAAACGACTTTGACTAGACAATACCAACAAATACTCCAAGACGCTAATAAAGAAACTATTCGTAAACCTTAAGCTAATATCCTAATATGCACATTTATAAAAAGGACAAATTGTAGATAGTGGAACATATTGAATTGCCACTAGGCAAGATGAACACTCCATTGAGGAAAGAATTTCCTCCTGCTCCAATAAAGAAAATTGCCACATTATCAATCCCTTCAACTTTTGTAAATATGCTTTGACTCTATGATTACCATTAAATACAAAAACATTGCGCATACCCCAATTATGACATAATACCTCAGAAACAAGTGATAAGCATCCAACGTGGCTAAAGTAAATGACAATATCGGGGCTCAAATTTACATCAAGAGCATTGTTCTACAGTGAAAGTAAACCCAAGGGGTTGCTCAAAGAGCAAACAATCCATTACAATGGTCAAGCGAGATTTATATAATATTGAATCAGCAAGTGTGGATAGTTCAAAACCAAACAATGGAAATACATTATAGTTTATGCAAACTAAATTATTTAAATAATTTCCAAGAATTTAAACTTTATGATTCATTTTGCAAACATATTGTGAATCTTAAAATTCTGTCCCATGAAGGTTCATACCTTGTTTTGATAATGAAATGGAGATTTGTATCCTGTAATCCCCTTCATAAAGCTCCCGGTGTCACTCCCAAATCTTCCAAGCCTTGAAATTAATTCAAAGACTTGTTGTTCTTTGGCTACAAGTTGTGCATCATAAGCCAAATTCTGAATTTTACAACCACCACAATCTACTGCATGTTCACATGGAGCAACAACAACATCATGGTGAGGCGAAAGTGTTTCTTTTTTTATTGCCTATCAAGATTTTGATAGCATGCTCTCTCTCTCTCTCTCTCTCTCTCTCTCTCTCTCTCTCGACGGGATCACTTCCCATTGAGATCATGGCCATGGAAAGGGTTGTTGAATACATGCTTAAGGTTCAAAAAAGTCCCTCACATTGACTTCCTAGAATTTCATGGGAAGCAAGCAAAAAAATCCAAAAGACGCATAAAAGCAAAATTTTGTGTTCCGGTTGGATGCAAGATATAGAAAAATGGTTTGGTAGATGGGATGCGAGACACTTGTTTCATGATGCATCACTAGATTCCTCTGTAAATAAGGCATTTTTGCAACACCAATTTATCATGACATGGGACAAATGTGGAGGCTCACGCTTCACAGATTACACTACACATGTTGCACCTAACTACAAAACCATATTCTTTGCGGAACGGGGAAATCGTACACATCGATACATGTTAGAGCCCATACCATTATCTGCCATTGGAACCATTGCTTCCATGAGACTTAGCTCACATGCATTGCAATGTGAGACATGGTGTTGGCCCACAAGTGATGAGAGTGGTCGGCTATGCACACTTTACCCTAAACAAGTTCGCGAGTCTAAGTATCACACTTTGATACAATGCTCCACCTTGATCATATTCGACCATGCTTTCCACATCTCTTCAACCGAGCCCAATCCTTGCATGAATTCCTCTCACAACCACAATGTGCAGTCTCGATTGCAACATTCATTGGTAAAGTTCTTGAACATCAAGAGTCACTACTCACTTTCACATATATCACATGAAATGTAATATTTTTGGTCTCATCCGAAGACGATAATATAATCTATCTATCTATCTATCTATCTATCTCTCTCTCTCTCTCTCTCTCTCTCTCTCTCTCTCTCTCTCTCTCTCTCTCTCTCTCGACACAAATGAGCGCCTTAACAAGATTGAGTTAAAGGAAGCATTAAAAGAAGAAACATTAGACACGATGAGGCGGGATATAAGTGAGATTAAAAATGTATGTACAACGAAGTCATGGGCCGATGTATGTGGTGGGGATGGGGTATCAAACTCATTTAATATGTATGTTATGCATCAAGAGAAGAATATATAAAGCATAGATGTTTGAGAATTGAAAGAACGTGAATGAAGATCAAATAACATTGTCATCCACGGGATTAAAGAGGAGAGTATGGAAACACCCGCTTCCCTCGGAAAGGCCATTGGTGAATTTTTTAGCATGCAGTATGGGATGTCGGATGTGAATGTATATGGGGCACACCGAGTTGGGAAACATGGTGTTACTTGCTTCGGAGAAAGTCCTATGGTATGCACAATTACGGATGATACAAAGCGGCAGATCATACTCGAAAATAGTTGGGTATACCTCAAAGGTACGCAATGCATTGTGACTAAAGATCATACTATCTCACAATAAAATGCCCTTCGTAAAGCATATGGAGAAAGATTGAAAAATAAGGTTAAGGATGTGCTTAAATCTATGGAAATGTAGGCAAATAGGGTGTTATGTACACATAACGTTGGTGAGGGTAGGTCACTAATATTTACATTAGTGAAGGGTATGTTCACTATTATTAAAAAGGGGACTAATGATTGGATAGAATGAATGATATGTGCATGCACTATCATGATTTAGACAACCAATGAATAGAGAGCCTTTTAGAAAGGCACATCTATTCAAGGGGCCTAGGAAAAGGTATAAATATGAGGCTTAGCTACCCTCATAGGGATCATCACGTCGGAAGGCTGCTGTCGTAGACACCGGTGGTGCGGGCTAGGCTTTCGTCTCGACGATCGTGTTTATCTCTTCCAAGGTATTAGTCATCCTAATATCCGGCGGTATGGGACGTCGGTGGTAGGTTGGTTATGTCTAGATCATAGCTCGGGGGTGGTCGGGTGGAACGGGTTCTTCTATCCAATCTATTTTCTTCCTTTTTACTTGATTTGGTCTATTGATTAGTAATAGACTCTTAACAGTGGTATCAGAGCTTTTACTAACAATTTTTTTGTTGTTTTGATGTTTTTTGCGTGTGAGCGAGGGGGATCTAACAAGGCTCGTCATGCTCTTCTCAGGATCAAAACAACACTCTAAACCCGGTATTCTTCTTTTTTGATCTCTTCTCTTTTTCTATTATGCGTTCTTTATGGTCGAATCAAATTGGTATTACGTTTTATTCTCTTTCTTTCTACCTCCTACTATGCTACGATTTTACTTATTATTATGCATCGGGCCGAGCGTGTTTGCACTAATCGCACACGCTCAACTCATGGCCTTTTGCATATTGCGATATATATCCCACTCTCTCCTCTCTTGAACTCTTACGATAATAATTATTCTTGTGCATTGGGTCGAGCGTGTTTGCTCTAATCGCACACGCTTATCTCATGGCCGTTTTGCATATGATGTTGAGTATACCACTCTTCCCCTCTATTGAGCCATCACTTGGCCGATTCTAAGGGATGATGTGGCCTTGAAGAGGTGTATGTTGCCTACCTATGCCACTCTACTCTCTATTAAGCCATCAATTGGCCGATTCTATGGGATGTTGTGGCCTTGACAAGGTATATGTAGCTTACATATGCCACTTTCCTTTTTAATTAGCCATCAATTGGCCGATTCTAAGGGATGATGGGGCCTTGATGAGGTATATGTCACTTACCTATGCCACTTTCCTCTTTAATTAGCCATTACTTGGCCGATTCTAGGGATATGTGGTGGTCTTGAGGAGGTGCATGTCAACTACCCTAGGGTTTCGTATCTTAGGGCATGTTTGATTCCATACACCTAATTGTTGATTATTCTAATTAAATTTTAATTTCATAAGTATTGTTTCACTTATATGATTTTCTAGTAATTATTATTTACCCGCCCACAATTAACTCTCCTTTTTCCACTTCCTTTTCGTGTATAAAGTATTTACATCGTTTATTTTTAATGTAACCTTTACGTGTAGACTATTTTTTCGTAGGGAGTGGCTTGTTGAACGATTTTTTTTTCAACGGGTCATCTAGGTTTAACTCTTATCATCAAGCCTTAGAAAACGAGTAAAACCATATGAGTTCCCTTATTGATGTTTTACTCATGGATTTGAGTATTACATCTTTGCGCACAACACCGTCATCACTTGTATCAATTTGAGGCTTATGTCACAATTGTGCAAGTTATAACAATCATATTGGGATGTATATGTGCATACCTTGCACTTCCCATTTATTTGTGACATTGTTTTTTTCGTAGGTAACACATGGGTTCTTTTTTTTACCCTTGTTTTCGTCACTACTTAACTCTTATGAGTAGTGCCTTATTTTATCATTTTATCATCACGTTTGCTTATTGCTCGCAAGACTAGAATATTACTTGTGAGTGCACTTGTTTTTTCACGTAATACACTTTCTCGACCATATAATACATGATGGGTTGGCATTAATATAAGGCTATCTAGGAAATTTCATTGATGTAAGAACCATGGTTGAGCCTCGGGGAGCCGCCATGATTACTCAAGATAGAGATCCGAGAAATACATCTTAGCTATGTTTTCCCCCATGGTTTTTAAAACACCATAGTGTTACCATAGTTATCGGATCTCGAATCACATCTCATATGTCTAGAGGGGTAAAGACATGAGATACTTTCTTGGATAAAGTTCTTTCAATCAAAATTTCAAGCATTCATTTTGCTTGTGTATTTTCTGAACCTCCTTATTTTATTGCATACCCACAGCGTGCATCATGGAACAAGTTTTGAACGCAGTTGGAACGATCTCTCCAAATGAGACCTCTCAACCCCAATCCGCATCTCGCACACAAGCTGAGATCACTATTGAGCAATTGCTCACTACTACCTTGAATCAATTGGCCGAAATGAGACAGGCCAATATGGCATTGGAAAAGAAATTCCAAGAATTAACTATTGAGTCCAAGAAAGAAGGTGAACCTTCCTTCGTAGTCACGCCTTTCAAGGGAGATAAGAAAGAAAGAACCGAGGAGGCCATTAGCACTTGGCTTGGTCGTTGGGAGTCTCACTTTGAGCTTCATCCCAAGCCCGATGCAGTAAAAATTGGTTATGTCGGTCGTGAGTTAGGTGGCCGAGCTGCTGCTTGGTGGCGTGGCCTAAGGACCGCAAAAAACTTACCCACAACTTGGGAAGGTTTCGTTGATGTTTTTAAGAAACAATTCTTGCAGCCACCTTCTCAAACCGAACAAGCGCAACACTTGCTCACATTGTCTAGTAAGCCAGTTACCTCTCTCGAGGATTATGTGCATCACGCTCGGACCCAGATCCAAAAATCGGGACTTACGGGTGAGAAATGGTTTGTCGCTTGTTTTTTGAATGGTATTCCCAATGGGGATTATCATTGGATTGTCCATGACAAGGACCCCACAACTTTCGAGGAAGCCGTCAACATTGTGCTGCGATACCATAGGACTTCCAAGAAAGACCACAATAAACCTGAGTTCGCCAAAACTCCGAATGTCAAGTTCATTGGGAAACGTAAGCAATCCAGTGACACTCTTGACCGCGACTCAAAGAAACCGAACCTCTTCTGTGCATATTGCAAGAAGCGGGGCCACACAAAGGATACCTGTCGTCGTCTTGAGAGGAAGTCAATGAACACCCCTCCTCAAGACAAATCTACGAGTCACACAGGTGAGTCTTGTGATATTGTTGAAGTTCATACCAATCACTTTAAGTTTATGTGAAAGCACTTTTCCTTCACATTTACTTGGACCTAATGATTTACTCCGAGCAGTCGGATATATCAATGGAACACAAGCACATTTCTTGTTTGATTCCAGTAGTTCTCACAATTTTCTTAATGATCACTTTGTGCAGCAAATGGAGCTCCACATAAACGCAAGTGATCATATCTATCAAGTTCACATGGCAAATGGAAACGTTCAATACATCAGTGGCATTGTTTGTCAACTGCCAATTCAAATAGATACTTATTTGGAGAAGCTTGACTTTCATGTTATGAAATTACAATCCGCAGATGTCATTTTAGGATATCGTTGGTTTTTTAATAAAAACCCTTCTTTGTCCATTGATTGGGTTAATCACTCAATCACATTTGAACTTAATAATTGTAAACATTTTATTCAATGTTCCAAACTTCCTTCTCATTCACTTGTGTCTTCTAAATCTTTAAGTGAGTATTCTAGTTCATTAATTTATTCGTGTGTAATTGATCCTACGGTTCAATTTTATTATTTTAATATTGACGCCACACAATTACCACATTTTGAGCAACGATTACTCGACTCTATTTTAGAGGATTTTCAAGATGTGTTTCCTACTGAATTACCACTTACTTTACCACCTAAACGTAATGTGGACCATCAAATTGAACTCATCCCTGGGGCTGCTCCTGTGAGCATTCCACCTTACCGACTTAGTCGATTAGAAGAGGATGAGATCGCTAAACAACTTAAGGAATACTTGAGTATGGGCCACATTAGGTATAGTAAATCACCTTGGGGTGCGCCAGTTCTATTAGTCAAGAAGAAGGAAGGTTCGTGGCGAATGTGTATCAATTATCGCCCTTTGAATAAAATGACAATTAAGAATGCATATCCATTACCTCGTGCCGATGATTTGATTGATCGTTTGCACGGGGCTCGATATTTTACGAAAATTGACTTACGAACTGGTTATCATCAGATTCGCATCGCCGAGGATGATATTCCTAAAACCGCTTTTCGTACGCGCTATGGCCATTATGAGTTTTTAGTCATGCCATTTGGGTTGACTAATGCTCCAGCCACATTCCAACAAGCGATGAATGATGTTTTCCGAGATCAACTCGGTGATTTTGTTGTCGTCTTCTTGGATGATATTTTGATATATAGCCGTACCTTGCAAGATCATGTTCAACATGTTCGATTTGTTTTGCGAAAGTTGCGTGACAACTCTTTCTATGCAAAACATTCAAAATGTGACTTCTTCCAAAAATCTATTGTGTACCTAGGTCATTTAATTACAGAAAATGGCGTTGAAATTGAACCTTCTCGTATTGAAAAGGTTAAACTTTGGCCCATTCCTCGTAATATTCGTGAACTTAGATCATTCTTAGGGTTTGTTGGATTTTTACGAAAATCAATTCGTAACTATTCCAAATTGACTACGCCATTAACTGACCTTTTAAAAGGTCATCCACGTAAGTCTGTCAAACCAATTTCATGGAATGAACAACTTGACAAATCATTTGAGACACTCAAGGAGCATGTGTGTCAGGCTCCCACTCTTCTATTACCAGACCCTTCTAAGCCTTTCTCAATTGAAACCGATGCTAGTGATTATGCTATTGGTGCCGTTCTTTATCAAGGTGGTCACCCTATCGCTTTTGAAAGTAAGAAGCTTGATGCTGCTCAATCTCGGTATTCGGTTCAAGAGAAAGAGTTGTTTACGGTGATACACGCACTTAAAACATGGAGGCACTATCTCTATGGAAATAAATTTGTGGTTACAACAGACCATCAATCATTAAAGTATTTTTGTGACCAGCCCGATCTTGTTGGTCGTAAAGGCCGTTGGGCTGACCTTATGCAAGATTTTGATTTTTCCATACGATATCGCAAGGGTTCTATGAACACCGTTGCTGATGCTCTTAGTCGCATTAAAGAAGTTAACATGCTTAGCTTCACGGAAATAAAATCTGATCTTTTAGATCACCTTCGAGGGAAATACCTTGATGATAGTTATTTCTCAAAATACTGGACGAAAGCCGAATCTGGTTTAGATGCCGATACTAGCACCCTACCCTCGAAGGCGACCTTTCACATTACAAACGGTTTGCTCTACCGTAGTGGAAAGGTCTGTGTTCCAGATTTACCAAATGTTAAACAGAAAATTTTTCATGAATGTCATGATGCACCATCTGCTGGTCATCCTGGAATACAACGCACACTCGTTCTCATCTCGTGTACTTTTTTCTGGCCTAAGATGCGCTCTGACGTGCATAAATACGTAACTCAATGCTTACAATGTCAGATTAATAAGTCGGAACGACTTAAAGCTGTTGGTCTTTTACATCCCTTAGATATTCCCAACAATAAATGGGAAAGTATCTCGATGGATTTTATTGTTAGTTTACCTCGTACACAGAGGGGTCATGATGCCATATGGGTTGTCGTTGACAGGCTAACAAAATTAGCTAGATTTATTCCTACAGAAACCACGGTAACCGCTCAACAGTTGGCTTATCAATTTGTTGATGAGTTATTTCGTTTTTATGGATTACCGATGGATATTGTTAGTGATCGAGATTCCAAGTTTACTAGTGACTTTTGGACTCAGGTCTTTAAGAAACTAGAAACTACGTTGAGCATGAGTTCCGCAGATCATCCTCAGTCTGATGGACAAACTGAACGAGTTAATCAAATTATTGAGGACATGCTTCGAGCTTATGTAGCAAAAACCCCTTCTAAGTGGGAGCAATACCTTCCTATCTTAGAATTTGCCTATAATAGCTCTAAACATACATCCACTGGATATAGTCCTTTTATGTTGATGTATGGTTTTCAGCCACGTGCCCCAGTTGATGTCACGATTCATCGTGATACATTAGACAGTACACGCAATTTTTTGCAAGACATGAACCAAATGTTGCATATTGCCAAAGAAAATGTCAAGACAGCTCAAGATCGTGCTCGATTTTATGCTGATCAGGATAGACGTCCTCGTGCATTTACTATTGGTCAAAAAGTTTTTTTGCGTGTCCCGACTGATTCTACATCATTATCTACGGGCAAGTGCGCTAAGTTAGCCCCACGATATTGTGGCCCATTTGAAATCCTTAAGCGAGTTGGGTCATCTGCTTATCACCTTGCCTTACCTCGTAACGTTGGTATTCATCCTGTTTTTCACGTCAGTCGTCTAAAACCATTTTTAGGCTCTGGTGATAACACCATCACAATCCAAGATCTTGTAACATTAGAGGATTTTTCTTACAAACCTCATGTTCCTGAACGAATTCTTGATTCTCGTACTAAACGTTTACGTTCTAAAGAGATTCGGCTATTCAAGATCAAATGGATGGATAAACCTATTGATGATGCCACATGGGAACGCGAGCATTCGCTTAAGGCACAATTTCCTCACTTTATATTGCAAGAGTGCAATCTTTTGAAGTAGGGGAGTATGTTATGTACACATAACGTTGGTGAGGGTAGGTCACTAATATTTACATTAGTGAAGGGTATGTTCACTATTATTAAAAAGGGGACTAATGATTGGATAGAATGAATGATATGTGCATGCACTATCATGATTTAGACAACCAATGAATAGAGAGCCTTTTAGAAAGGCACATCTATTCAAGGGGCCTAGGAAAAGGTATAAATATGAGGCTTAGCTACCCTCATAGGGATCATCACGTCGGAAGGCTGCTGTCGTAGACACCGGTGGTGCGGGCTAGGCTTTCGTCTCGACGATCGTGTTTATCTCTTCCAAGGTATTAGTCATCCTAATATCCGGCGGTATGGGACGTCGGTGGTAGGTTGGTTATGTCTAGATCATAGCTCGGGGGTGGTCGGGTGGAACGGGTTCTTCTATCCAATCTATTTTCTTCCTTTTTACTTGATTTGGTCTATTGATTAGTAATAGACTCTTAACATAGGGACACGTGACCTATGAGACTAACCCACGTCTTTTACGACTATGCTTTTTGAATTGCAATGGATACCCATGGAATGCAGGATTGGCATAGAGGAGTTCATCAATGACTCAGATATTACACTTCTTGTTGAAACATGGGAGCATGATACTCAAAGGATTCAAGGTTTAGGAAACTATAATGTACACTCTTTGATATGGGAGAAAAATCCAAGACAAAGAAGAGGACAAGGAGGGGTGGCATGTTTGATTAAGAAGGAAATAAAGAAATATGTGTCAATAGTAAAAAATGATGAACTTAAATGCTACATATGGCTCAAAATAGAAATACCTAATGATTTTCCCACTTTTGTAGTTGGATGTTACATTCCTCATCAAGATTCTAACTTTTATGTTTGTTTGGATAAAGATCAACCGTTTGCCAATCTAGAAGATGATATTACTTATTTCAAATTCAAAGGGGAAGTTATTGTCTTTGGTGACATGTGTCAAGATTCGAACTCTTGACATGACCATGTTATAATCGAGTGTTATGTGTTAACCACACATCTAGCATATAATCATGTATATACTTCCTCATTGTAGGTTTTAGCTAGTTCCTGGTGAGGGCCACATGGTCGCTCACGCCCGTTTGTGTTCCTGTTGCCGGTGAGGGTCACATGGTCGCTCACTCCCGTTCGTGTTCCAATCTCTGGTGAGGACCACACATGGCTGCTCACTCCAACTATTGTTCGTGTTCCAGATCCCAGTGAGGACCGACATGGTCGCTCATGCCCGTTGTTGTTCATATTCTAGTTCCTGGTGAGGACCACACATGGTCGATTACTCCCGTTCGTGTTCCTGTTCCCGGTGAGGGCCACATGGTCGCTCACTCGTTCGTGTTCCATTTCTCAGTGAGGACAACATGGTCGCTCATGCCCATTGGTGTTAAATACCTCGTCTTGTGGAAGGGTTACTCCTTGTCTAGGATTTACAAAATACTTTAGAGGTGATCTAAGATTTTCATCAACAATATCCCCTTAAGCCGACAAACGATTTGGAAGCCATCGTTGGAGGGGGGATAATGTCAAGATTCGAACTCTTGACATGACCATGTTATAATCAAGTGTTATGTGTTAACCACACATCTAGCATATAATCATATGTATATACTTCCTCATTGTAGGTTTTAGCTAGCATCATGTGCATAATTTCTCCCTTGTATTATTTACTCTTGGCACATGCATGCGTACCTACTGCCGACATGCTCTATTGTATCACATGCGTGCAACAGGTATGCATGCCACTTAGTATAAATAGTTGAGTTCACCTTGAAGGAATTCAAGGTGAACAACGCCAGTCATGGACATATCAATCTAGTATTCTCATTTCACCCATCTTCTCTCCTTAATCTTCATCTCTATCTTTATGCTCTTGTGTTATTCCGTCATCGCTCCGTCGTAGCCTCATCATCCGTGCTTCGTCTTAGTTCGCACTTGGTGTGTCCGTGACAGTATGAATGCTCGTACAAGAAGTTTCCAACTTGATTCACAAGAATCTTTCATGCCATATATCTCAAGGATGCAAGAGGATATGCAAATGTATAGCCACTCTTCTAGTGAGGAAAAAGATCCGGACCAATTTGGGAAACTCCTACAAATCTGCAATAGTACCCGATTGCTTATTGCAAATGGTGTTTCCTTATGGCCCAACACTAATGGTTTTACATGTAGAAAACACAATGGAAATAGTGTGATTGACTATGTGCTACTTTCTGAAGGTATTTTGAATCATATACATAAATTCTCACTTGGTGAATAGACACCGAAATCCGATCATAGGACTTTGTGTATTGATCTCAAATGTATGCATAGGTTTGATTGTGAGAAGGCCATTAAAGATAGTAAACAACCTCACTTGAGCATGAACCTTAAGCGAGACATATTCCAAGATAGTTGAGGATATGTTACAAATGACAAAGATACAACATGTTGCCACATGTCATAGACACACCAAGCGCAGACTAGGACGGAGCACAGATGATGGGACTACGTTGTTACGGGCATGACCATATAATATCCCGTGGTGAGAATTTACCATAGTATTCTATACACGTGGATAAGTGTGGGGGTTAAACGAGAGTGTAAAGAAGGGGAGGATTACTTTTAATCCTCGGGATTGAGACAGCCCATTAGGCCAAGTGTGAACTTGCTTGGGGCCTTGGGAATCGCTATAAATAAGAGGCCTAGCTACCCTCATTTCATTATCTTGTTTACTACGTCAAGACTCTGTCTTGTGGTGGGTCAACTCTTGTAGTGAGCGCGCCAGCACCAGGTACGACTCGACGCCACGACGGTGGTATGGGACGCTGATCAAGGCTCGAGTCTATCTCGATCCCTTCGCTCGGATGTGGTCGGGTGGATTGGCACCCTTCTTTCTCTCTCTCCTTTCTATCTATTTATCTTTATTCTATCCTTATCTAATGCTTACATTAGTCTATGTCTCTAATATACGTAGCGACGGATGAACTTCGCAAGGCAAGGAACTCTAGATGTTGTGAGTGACATGAGGGCATGAAGACAGAAATGAAGATCAAGGAGACAAAGATGAGGTGAAACGAGAATACTAGATTTATGTGTCAATGACTAGTGTTGAATCCCTTGAAAGGGATCAAGGAGGTTACAAGTATTTATACAAGTTTCGAGATTGAATATCTCTAGAATATACTTGAGAAATATCTCTAGAATATACCATACAATATTTCCAGAATATACTAACAAGTAGAATATTCTAATCCTGAAATGTACTATATGCTAGACTATACAATACAAAACCATTATATACAAATACTTGTTCATATCAAAATGGTCGAGCATGATATCTTGTTGATGTGAGGTTGCAAGTTCAATCCTCACCAACTATGTATTTGATGTCACTATGTTGTGACACCACACTAGAATGCAAATGAGAATTTTTTAAGAAAGTCATCCTCTCTTGTACAAATAAATGTTTTTCGACCAATCGCACATCATGGAAATGCACCAAGAAATGTAGGAAAAAATGGTTTGATAAAGAATGTCATGAAGCTCGAAAGTGCCTTATGGTTTTGGATGTAGTTAAGGATAAAGAAAATTACCAAAAGCATTTGCATGAGTATGAAAGGCTTATTCAAAGAAAGAGAAGAATATGGGAAGTTACTCAACAATTTCTCCAAACTCAAGAGAAAGCACATGTCTGTGCTAAATTTTGGGGAAATCTAAAGGGGAAATGTGTTGAGAGTTATGGTGACTTAACTCTTCATGACTTGTCTATGCATTGTAAGAATTTATATGAGTTATCTCTTGCCGGAAAGATGATATGTTATGGTTCTCTTTCACATATGTCTCCCTTCTTTACAATTGAAGATATATGCATAGAACTTAAGAAATTGGCCTCTCGAAAGGCAAGCAATCTTCAATGTATAAAGGTTTAAATGCTCAAATGGATGGGAAAGGAAGCACATGTATAGATAAGCGATATGTTTAATAATGCATTGCAACATGGTATGTCGTATGATACGACTACAACTTGGATCAAACCTTTACATAAAGGTGGAGATGTAAATAATCTAAACAACTATCGAACCATCATGGTTGGCTCGTTAATGACAAAACTATTTGGATGTATAATGGAATCAAAGATAAGTGTATGGGCTTATGGACAAGGTGGGTTTCGAAAACACCATAGCACCATTGATCATCTTGTCACCCTTTATTAATGGAGGAAAGTCGTCTTAGAGGTAAAGGTTTATATTGTTGCTTTGTAGACTTCAAGAAAGCTTTTGATATGGTACCTTGTGAGCATCTTTGGAGGCGAATGGAAGAACTTGAGGTGCCAACTGAATATATTCTTGCAATTTCCCGAATTTATGAGAAGGTTATATGTTGTGTGCATATGAGAGATACACTTTCAGTTTTTTTCAATAACACTATTGGTGTTAAGCAAGGATGCCCACTCTCACCAACATTATTTGGTCGATGCATTGATGAATTAGAAGAAATGGTTGCCAAGTTTGTAAAGGAAGAATGTGTTGAAGAAGTTGTCATTGGGAATGTTGTGATTATGCTTTTGTTATATGCGGATGATGTAGTCCTTTTTGCAAATACTTTAGGAGATGCACAAACGCTTATGAAGGCATTGGAAAAAAAATTGCATGCATACTAAATTAAGTGTCAATAGCTCTAAAACAAAGATTATGCTTGTGAAGAGACAAAAAAGAGATAAACCATGCATTATGTACAACAATGAGCCACTTGAATGTGTGGAAAGCTTCAAATATTTTGGCCTTGAAGTTTCTTCAAATCATAGATGAAATGAATATGCTACACGCCGCTTAGAGGTGGGTAAGCGAGCATACTATGCATTTGAGAGCACGTGCAATCTTGGAGATATTAAATGTTGGGTCCTCAAGAAATATCTTTTTGACACTTTGGTGACACCGGTTCTTCTCTATGGGGTGGAAGTATGGGGTGGCAATATCCCTAAAACTACGTGGAAAGAGTTTGAAAATGTCCAAAAACATTTTTTTACAAAGTTTCTACAAGTTAAGAAACAAACGCCTTACACCCTCCCCCTCCTTGAGACAGGATCGCTTCCCATTGAGATCATGGCCATGGAAAGGGTTGTTGAATACATGCTTAAGGTTCAAAAAAGTCTCTCACATCGACTTCCTAGAATTGCATGGGAAGCAAGCAAAAAGATCTAAAAGACACATAAAAGCAAAATTTTGTGTTCCGGTTGGATGCAAGATATAGAAAAATGGTTTGGTAGATGGGATGCGAGACACTTGCCTCATGATGCATCACTAGATTCCTCTGTAAATGAGGCCTTTTTGCAATGCCAATGTATCATGACATGGGACAAATGGGGAAGCTCACGCTTCACACATTACACATTATACTATACATGTTGCACCTAACTACAAAACTGTAAAAGATTATGTGCGGAAGCAATAGAAAAATGTCTGCTCCCATGGCCCTTCACAACTCCCTTGCTATCACGGTGTTAGCGCTTCTCCTGCTGCGTTCTTTTCCGCTTGGCCCTTGGTTGATTCAGCGTATCCGAATCAAACATCCAAAACCGACTCGGCTCCCTCCAATCGGTTTTCGCTCTCGTCCGAGTTGGTTGTCTCGAACTCGTCTTCAGTCTTCTCGCCCTTAATGGCTTCGTCTCACCCACACTTGGTTGGCTTCGGCTCTTCCGCGGGTTCGCCCTCGGCTTCTTCAGCCGATCCGAAATCGAATTCGTCATCCGACTCGGCGTCACGGTCTTCTCTCCCCCTTCCGTGGTCATTCAGGACATCTCTCCCCCTCAAGTTCGGCACGTCGAGGTGACGCAACCCAAGCTCACCCGAGAATTGCCGCAACTTGGCCAGTCCAAGAGGCTTGGTGAAGATGTCGGCGGTCTGCCAATCCATCGGAACATGTTGAAGTTCGACTTCGCCAGAAAGGACACGCTCACGGACAAAATGGTAGTGCACCTCAATGTCCTTGGTCCGTGCGTGGAAAACGGGGTTCTTCGCAAGCTGGATGTTGCTGAGGTTGTCGTAGTAGATCGTCATCGGATCGGACACCTCCTCTTGCAGGTCCTTAAGTAGCCTCTTCAACCATATGGCTT
Organism: Azolla caroliniana; assembly: GCF_043228905.1. Lineage (NCBI taxonomy): Eukaryota > Viridiplantae > Streptophyta > Polypodiopsida > Salviniales > Salviniaceae > Azolla > Azolla caroliniana. The sequence continues at coordinate 1,492,763 of NW_028230453.1, forward strand.
CGCATGTCGCGACAGCCGCTCCTCGGTACTCGGCTTCGGTGCTCGATAGTGCAACTATCGGCTGCTTCTTACTGCTCCACACTACTGCGGCACTCCCAAGAGAGAACGCGTATCTGGACGTGGATCGGCGATCGACGGCATTGCCGGCCCAATCACCATCGGTGTAGCCGACCAACTGCGAGGTTGTACCAGTCCGATATAGAAGTTCCCGGTCCTTAGTGCCGCTTACGTTGTCGCGAAGATTCGCGCGTGCAACTATCGGCTGCTTCTTACTGCTCCACACTACTGCGGCACTCCCAAGAGAGAACGCGTATCTGGACGTGGATCGGCGATCGACGGCATTGCCGGCCCAATCACCATCGGTGTAGCCGACCAACTGCGAGGTTGTACCAGTCCGATATAGAAGTTCCCGGTCCTTAGTGCCGCTTACGTTGTCGCGAAGATTCGCGCGTGCGTGTGCTACTCGAGCGACCACCGGGGTCTTGGATTGGGGAGGATGTTTGCAGAATTATCAAAGAGATGATGATCAATGTAAGATTAGATGAAATTGGTTTACTTGAGAAGAAGAAAGATTGTACACTTGAGAAGTAGAAAAATATGAAGAAGATAAAGACAAATATAATTATATTGATGATAATGGTGTTGGTGATATCACATATTGAGCCCCCCTTACACAAGCCCAACTAGAGGCTTTTATAGGTCTTTCCATGCTTGTGACATGCACAAAACCATGGGCTAAAACCATGGTTTTGTGCACACGGTTTTGCTTATGTCATGCACAAAACCATGGTTCTAATGCACAAACCATGGGTTTAGAACCATGGTTTTGTGCACATGGTTTTCTATGGTCGTTTCATCTATAATTCGTACTATATAAAAAGGAAATACATAGAATATACACTATATGATAGTTGTCCTAATGGTAAGGCAATCATCTTGTATCTTAGAGGTGTAAGGTTCAAACCTTGCTTGCACCCCTGTCCATGAACTTAAGTGCCACTAAGCCTTAGGTTTATTTTCTAAGTGCATGTGCAATGTTGCACATCCTTGGTTTATTCGTCTCACTCGGTTTCACACCGTAGCCGAAAATCGTCACGGCAATGTCCCCCACCAAACCCGCACATCCTCCGGTATGTGCCGAGAAAGGTGAAGAGGTGAGATCTTTGGCAACGGTGATCAACGGAGTTCCTTTGCACGCTCGTTGACCTCGTCTGACTTCGTCTTCCACTTCGAGTATGCGCAATCTTTCCAACCGAACCACCGTAGCCACCCGATCCACCATATCCGGCACTCACACCTTCTTCCCCGATCGGTTGTAGTAGATCTACCAAACAATGTCATTGATCCGATTGCTCTTCCTTCGTTCACCGCGCGTGTCCTTCGATTGGACTCCTGGCCACTCCTCGCGCTCACCATCTTCAACTGGGTATTGTGGATCGTTCGTGTCGATCTCCGATTAGGTTGAGTTTGCCCTTGTCCGGATCGGTCTCCACCGATCGCTTCTTGGCTCGGTTGGCCTTCGTCTGTATTCGCATTTCGCCAAGTTGGGCTCAACCGATTGATTTTGGCCGGGTCAGCCCCCTTTTGGATCGGGATCATCCGATCGATTTCCTCCGAATCAAGTTTCGGCCGGGTCGGCCCCGGTCGATCATCTCCCATGTGGATCTTCCTTCGTTCGGGCCGGAATTCCGGCCGGATCGTCTTCCAGTTCGACTGGTTCTCGACTCTTCCTTCCTTCCCGCATGATGCTTCTCCATTGAACTCAACCGTGGCTTCATCCTTGGCCTCCTCGTTGGCCACATCCTTCCCTCCATGTATGCTCACCTCGAGCCATATTGTCTCCTCTCCGCCACCTCCTTTATCTTCGGTCTTATGTTGACACACAGTCTCGACTGCCGAAGTCTTCGAAACCAGTGTGAAGGAATCCCTTCGTTCATGCACATTTACCTTGTCTTCCTCATCGCCCTTCCGATCGTCCGCTTTTCCGTCCACACATTCCGTCTCTCCGGTCTCACGTTGGCGCACGTGCACAACCGCCGAAGTCTCTAGAATAGGTGTGGGGATATCCTTTCTTCCTCGATCTTCTTCCTCCTTGTGTTGGGCCTTCGTCTTCCCGTCACCACCTTCCGTCTCTTCGGTCTCACGTTGGCACACGGGCGCAACAGCCGAAGTCTCTGGAACAAGTTTGGAGAAAGTCTTGACATGGCTATCCGTTGTCGACTCGTCCATAGCCACCTCCGACTCGATGTCGTTTGTCATGGCTACCTCCTCAATCTCTTCAGACTCAAACACTTTATCTCCCTCAATCATGCAAGCTTTTCTCATGCTTGCACCTTCATCACCCGATGTTTCGTACAGAATGCGTGTTCCGAAACATTTATCCTCCCTCGAAGTGGCGTTGTCGTAGTGTATTTCGTACACTACGTGAAAAAGTAAAAATAATATAACTGATTTAATTACATATAAATAAATAAAATAATATATCAAGATATTTATCACGTGCATAGGGCAAGATTCGAACCCTATACCTCCACGTAGCCAAACATCAACTTTACCATTATGCTACCTTATCTTTAGTGTTCTATAAATAGATTTAATAACTATAAGTCCTTTATTTGCGCCTACCTTTATTAAAAGGTAAATCATGCATTTTTAGAGTGCGTGAATATTTTATAGAAAAACGCAAGCAACTAAAAAGTGACTCATGCACATCTAGCGTGCATGAGCACTATATTTAGCAAATAAAAGCAAGGATTAGAAAAGCATCACATGCACATTTAGTGTGCATGAACATATTAGAAAAAAAAGCATGTAGCTATGCTTAGTCTCTCCCATCACTACATAAGGATGGGGAGCACAATGTAATTATGTGTGAAATATTTGGAAATTGGATATATTTCCGAAAACACCAACCGATTAATATAATCGTGGGATTCACGAAAATAATATAATCTATACTTGTGGGATTCACAAGTTTCTTATATCTTTCTTTCAATCTAAATACATATTCTTATCTAAATATTGATTAATCGAATAAAATACACTCGTGGGATTCACGAAATTTCTATCTCTCTTTCTAATAATCTATTCATTACTAGCCTCATCTCATATTCTTCTTTCTCCTAGTCCAAAACCCCAGTGGTTCCCACCCGACTCACGCAACGATCCGGAGCCGAAAGGCACGACACAGTTGGTGAACCCGACGTGAAGGCGGGTGGCAAGGAGATGGAGAATCAACAAGAGGCGATGAACATGATGATGATGATGTTCGAGAGAATGCTACAAGAACAACGCGAGATGTCGGAGATCACGACAGTAGTACAACGGCTCGTGCAACAGAACGGGCAATTCGATGGAAAGGACGTGTCACGCTATCTACGTGACTACAAAATGGAGATGTTGCGATATGGTATCTCAGAAAGATTGCAAGTGTTATCTTTCAACCGGGTGGCTACGGATGAGCTTCAAGAGAGAATCCACAAGATACGACAACAAAGCCCGATGTGGGAGTCCTTTGAAGAAGCTATACGAGACACATATGACTATCTAAGACCGAAGCGGACGAGGACATGGTCCACGAACGGCGGTCAACAGTGGGTGAAAAGCGGCCACCGACTACCACCGAAGGAGAGCTTGATGCGGAAGGGTTCGGAGATGCATGAAAAGTCGCAAGTCGACATTGAAGGGGAGCTTAAAACCGAACCAAAGTCGAGGCCAACAAAGGACGAGGAGGAGGAAGATCGAGGACGAAAGGGTATCCCCACACCGGTTCCAGAGACTTCGGCGGCTGTGCCCGTGCACCAACGTGAGACCGGAGAGACGGAATGTGTCGGTGGAAAAGTGGAGGACCGGAAGGGCAACGAGGAAGACAAAGTAAATGAGCACGAACGAAGGGATTCCTTCACCATTGTTTCGGAGACTTCGGTACTGGAGCCCGGGTGTCGACATAACACCGAAGATAAGGAAAGTGGCGGCAACGAAACGAAGGTCGAAGCCGATGCATACGAAGGAGAGATAGCCAAGGAGAACATGGCTATGGGTGAAACAACGGAAGATGATAATACCGAGGATTCCTACCCACTAATTCTAGAGACTTCGGCGGTTGTGTCCGAGAACCAACGTGAGACCGGAGAGACGGGAGGTGGCAACAAGGAAGGTAAAGTCGGAAGCCGGTTCGGATGGAAGATGATCCGTCTGAAATTCCGATGTAAACAAAAGCATGACAACGCGAAGGTCGGGTCTACGATGGGAGAAGCATGTAATACGGAGCACGCACTACGGCACCAAAAGAAGCACGTGCTACGGCGTAAAGAGAAGCACACGCTACGGCGCAAAAAGAAGCACGCGCTACGGTGCAAAAATAAGTATGCACTACGGGGTAATACGGCGCATGCACTACGATGGAATACGAAGCATGCGCTACGGCCTAATACGACGCATGCGCAACATCGAGAAATAAAGCATGCATTAAAGCCGCACAAGGACCTAACAGCGAGCGCGTATTCGGAGGTCGACATCGACGCGTGGGTAGAACCTACGGAAGACAAGCGCGGAGTGGAGAGAGACAACACACCGAGATGCTCAAGAGTACCACAAGGGACCATGACAACCACTCATGGCAATGCAAAGAATGAACAAAGAATATGGTGGATCGGATGGCGACAATGGTTCGGGTGGAAAGAATGGGTCTACTCAAAATGGAGAGACAAAGTTGACATAGCGGGACAAACGGGGGATGAAGGGGAGACAACGAGCATCGGCAACTTCGGCACATACCGGAGGATGTGCGGGTTCGGAGGGGGCGAGTGTCGTAGTGTATTTCGTACACTACGTGAAAAAGTAAAAAATAATATAACCGATTTAATTACATATAAATAAATAAAATAATATATCAAGATATTTATCACGTGCATAGGGCAGGATTTGAACCCTGTACCTCCACGTAGCCAAACCTCAACTTTACCATTATGCTACCTTATATTTAGTGTTCTATAAATAGATTTAATAACTATAAGTGCTTTATTTGCGCCTACCTTTATTAAAAGGTAAATCATGTATTTTTAGAGTGCGTGAATATTTTATAGAAAAACGCAAGCGACTAAAAAGTGACTCATGCACATCTAGCGTGCATGAGCACTATATTTAGCAAATAAAAGCAAGGATTAGAAAAGCATCACATGCACATTTAGTGTGCATGAACATATTAGAAAAAAAAGCATGTAGCTATGCTTAGTCTCTCCCATCACTACATAAGGATGGGGAGCACAATGTAATAGGTGTGTGAAAAATATTTGGGAAATTGGATATATTTCCTAAAACACCAACAATCAATAAAATATACTCGTGGGATTCACGAAGTTTAAGATAATCTATCTCTTTCAATCTAAATTCATATTCTTACATAAATATTGATTAATGTAATACTTGTGGGATTCACAAGGTTTGATCTCTTTTCTCAATCTACTCTAATCTATTCTAAATTATTTCAATTTATTACTACGATTTAGATAAACTAAAACAATTATACTTGTGGGATTCACAAGTTTCTATATCTCTTTCTTATAATCTATTCATATTCATAACTAGATTAGCCTCAAATTCTTCCTCCTCCTAGTCCAAAACCCCGGTGGTTCCCACCCGACTCACGCAAACGATCCGAAGCCGAAAGGCACGACAGCGTTCGCCGTCCTCGAGTCATCGGCCTCCTCCTTGGCCGTCGTTTCTTCGTAAGACAAGAAGGTGACTTGTTTCGCACCTTCTCTCTCGGTACTGTCATACTGAACCTGAGCCTTTGTATCGGCCACTTCATTAACCCGCATTTGTTGGGAGGTCTCTTCTGCCTCGATCAGCATTCGCCTCGGTTTTGTCTCCCTTTTGAGCTTCATTTCTTTTGTTGGTAGCGCGTTGTTGCATCTCGTCCCTCTTCGATCGTCCCTCATGGGCCGTCTTGTTGTCGTCAATATTCTCGTTCGCCCCTTATCGTGTAGTCGGCATACACTTTCCACTTTGCTCCAATCCTCGATGAGGCCATTTGCACCATCATCTTCTTCAAGTTTGAGGCTAATCGCCATCCTTTCCATTCGATCGATTGACTTCACGAACATAAGGACCTTATTGACCCCCACCAATCTTTGTTCCCGCTCCGAGAGTTGAGAAAAATGATGCTCGAACTCTACGAATGCTTGTGCCGCGCCTTGGTGGGTCTTCGCTGATGTCACCCATTAGTCGAAGTTGCGTCGATCTCGTCCCTTCAGTCTCTCATAGCCATATTCCTCCAATAGAGCCTTCTTGAAAGTCTCCCACAAATCATGAGCTTCTAGAAGCTCTTTTACATCTTTGAAGATCAGTTGAGACACCACCCGACAAAAGTACTCTAGCCTCATAGCTTTGTCCACACCTCTTGAATCCATCTCCGCATTGTAGACTTTTAGGAAACTTTGGACTTCGGCACCGTTGAAATAGCTCACTCGCTCGACTACCCTCTCGACGGCTTGTTGGGCTTCATTTCGTCTTTTCCCTTCTCTTAGAAACTCCATCATCCTTTTTTACATTGCCTCCATGAGATATTCGCCATCCATCTTCGTCCTCCCTTGCTGCTCTTCACGTCGGGTTCACCAAATGATGTCGCGAAGATTCGCGCGTGCGTGTGCTACTCGAGCGACCACCGGGGTCTTGGATTGGGGAGGATGTTTGCAGAATTATCAAAGAGATGATGATCAATGTAAGATTAGATGAAATTGGTTTACTTGAGAAGAAGAAAGATTGTACACTTGAGAAGTAGAAAAATATGAAGAAGATAAAGACAAATATAATTATATTGATGATAATGGTGTTGGTGATATCACATATTGAGCCCCCCTTACACAAGCCCAACTAGAGGCTTTTATAAGTCTTTCCATGCTTGTGAAATGCACAAAACCATGGGCTAAAACCATGGTTTTGTGCACACAGTTTTGCTTATGTCATGCACAAAACCATGGTTCTAATGCACAAACCATGGGTTTAGAACCATGGTTTTGTGCACATGGTTTTCTATGGTCATTTCATCTATAATTCGTATATAAAAAGGAAATAGATAGAATCTACACTATATGATAGTTCTCCTAATGGTAAGGCAATCATCTTGTATCTTAGAGGTGCAAGGTTCAAACCTTGCTTGCACCCCTGTGTATGAACTCAAGTGCCACTAAGCTTTAGGTTTATTTTCTAAGTGCATGTGCAATGTTGCACATCCTTGGTTTATTCGTCTCACTCGGTTTCACACCGTAGCCAAAAATCGTCACGGCAACGTACCGCAGTACGCATTGCGCACACTGAAGGTGCTCCTCGGTAGGTTGCGCCATGAACTGACTGATCACCCCGACCGGATAACTAAGATCGGGTCGGGTGATTGTCAAGTAGATAAGGCTTCCGACAATTTGTCGAAACCTCGTCGAGTCACATACCTGGCCGGAATTGGGGCGAAGCTTGACGGTTCTATCCAGAGTAGTCGAGACAGATTTACAGTCGGCCATCCCGAATTCGAAGAGCATATTCAGCGTGTAATGGCATTGGCTGATCAATATGCCTTCGGGGGTGCGGATCACTTCGATCCCGAGGAAGTAATGAAGGTCTCCCAGATCCTTCATGTCGAATGATGCCGCAAGTTGGAGCTTCACGCGGTTGATTTCACTTAAGTCAGCGTCGGTGATGACCAAGTCATCAACATAAAGTAGAATACTAACCGGCCCGAGTCGACCTTTCTGGATGAACAGTGAGGAGTCCGATTTCGATGTCGCAAAGCCCATCCGACGCAGTTGCTGTGTGATCTTCGCGTTCTAGGCACGTGGGGCTTCCTTTAGTCCATAAAGGGACTTCTTCAATCGGCACACCACCGAAGTGTTCGTTCCGGAGTGAAATCCGAGGGGTTGCACCATGTGCACCTGTTCCTCAAGCTCACCTTGCAAGAACGCATTCTTTACATCCATCTGATGTAAGTGCCACCCCTTTGCCGAGAGCTACCGCGAGCAAAACACGGACGGTCGTCATTTTCGCGACCGGCGCAAATGTCTCATCGTAGTCGATGCCGTGTTTCTGCACATAGCCTTTTGCTACTAACCGGGCCTTGTATCGGTCGACTGAGCCGTCGGTGTTGTACTTGACCTTGTACACCCACCTACATCTGATCGGCTTCACACCTTTCGGTGCGTCAACCAGATCCTATGTTTGATTTTCCGCCAATGCGCACATCTCTTCCTCCATCGCGGACGCCAGTTCGCGTCTTTCGCCGCTTCTGCGTAGCTCTCCGGCTCATGCACTTTCGCAACACAGGTCATGTACGCATAGTGATGCGCCATGTACTCATTATAACCGAACCGCACAACAAGGTTCTTCTGGCGGGTAGATCGGCGTAATTGGTCATTAGCCGAAGTTGAGGCTTTCTTAGCCGATGCGAACTTCGCCCTCGAAGACCCATCATCGTTTCCCTCAGAGTCGGGCTCGCGTTGATCCGACTCGCTCCTATCCGTGCCGTAATCCGACACCTTCTTCTTGACAGGAACTCAACGCTCCTTATGCACAACGCTCAGCCACAACCGAGCTTAGAATCATACACAGAAAAAACAGGAAACGGAAAACACGCGACACAAAGGAGAGAAGAGTACACCGGATGTTTACGTGGAAAACCCAAACTAGGGAAAAAACCACGGCAGCCCACAGGCTGCAAACTATCACTATGCTAGAATGTACAACTGTGAGTTCATGGAGGCAACGACCTTGTGCTCACGATCTTCGCCACAGGCGGCGGTTACAACAGAGGCAACGACCTCGTTCTCTCTCTCTCTCTCTCTGTACACTGTTACGCGCTCTCTCTTCTTCCACCAACAAGAAAATGACAACACAGTAACTAAAAGTTTGCCCTAAGTCATATTTATACTAATATGACTTTTCGGCTATTTACAAATATAGCCTCGATGGACTCTCAGAAACATATTTATGAATATCTCTCTTCATCCGGTTCTCACCGGGTCTACACCATCCGGCTCTTCGTAGCTGGGTACTCCTCATCCGGATCTCACCGGGTCTGCACCATCCGGCTCTCTGTAGCCGGGTACTCCTTGTTGAAAGCGAGGTCTCGTCAATGCGGAAGATCAAGGAGCATTCAGTTCTGTTCTGAGTACCTGCGTATGACAGAAGGTAGGTCGTTGCACAGAGAGAGAGAGAGAGAGGCACAAAAGAGTCTTTATTCCATAAAGCAAATAATACAACATCCAACCTCACAAAGAGGTTACAAGGTCACTATATATAGTGACCGACTTAGGGCAACTACCCTTTATGATAATTTCATAAATGGCCAAAACGGAATAGTGTGAATACGTCCATTATACACATGTATTCGACACTCCCCCGTAATGGGCGTATACATGGGTTATCTAAGATTACAGGTATAGACTTAGGTTCTCGGACATATCAGCTTTGTTCAAGTCGGCAGGGTCCGAAGGCAGAAGACCGAACTGGTCGGGTCGGAACAGTTGAAGCCGATCATTAAGGAACTGACGTCGGTTGTCGGGAACCATCCTGCTCTGTGTCCGGCTCTAACCGGACTGGTTTGTCGTTACGCCCATCTGATGCCGAAGAGACCGAAAGCGGTCTGCCGAAAGACATTTGGTCATTCCATCTGCGACATTGTCGGTTGTGGATATTTTCTCTAGACCGATTTTCCCTGAAATGACGCAGTCCCGAACGAAGTGATATCGAACGTCGATATGCTTGGAGGCGTTGTGGTGAACCGGATTTTTCGACAAGGCAACAGCACCTTGACTGTCGCTGTAGACAACTGGAGCCGAGTCATGTTCGACTTGTCGAAACGTGTGCGCCAGCCGACCGAGCCACAAAGCTTCTTTTGCTGCGTCGGACGCAGCTACATATTCTGCTTCGGTCGTTGAGGTCGCTGTGCACTCCTGAAGTTTCGACTTCCACGAGATTGCTCCATTGCCGAATTTGAAGCAGTATCCGGTTGTTGATTTCCGACTGTCTATACAGCCGGCGAAATCCGAGTCGGTGTAACCGACTACGCCTGAGGTTCGGTTCGGACCGAAAAGAATGCCGTGGTCTTTTGTGCCAGCCAGATATCTGAACACATGCTTGACTGCGTTCCAATGCGATCGGCCAGGATTGTGCATAAATCTGCTGACGACTCCTACGGCGTGAGAAATATCAGGCCGTGTCGCGACCATCAGGTACATAAGGGAGCCGACTGCCGGTGCATACGGTACCGACTTCATATCTTCCCCCTCCGGACCGGATGTCGGGCAGTCTCGCTGAGAGAGCCGAAGATTCATAGGGAGCGGGGTTGAAGCAGATTTGGCTGATTGCATGTTGAAGCGTTCTAAGACACGTCGGATATAGTCGGTCTGAGACAGAAAAAGATGTCGTTTATCGCGATGCCGACTAATCTTCATGCCAAGGATGTGTCGTGCCGGACCGAGGTCCTTCATGGCAAACTTCAACCGCAGTTGCCGAACGAGATCGGCAAGTTCGCCCGCGTGGCGTCCAGAAATTAGCATGTCGTCCACGTAAATGATGAGGAAGATGGGTGATCCATCTTGAGCTGTATTGGTGAAGAGACAATGGTCCTCATCGCTTTTGGAGAAGCCGATCGATTGGATGAAGTCGTCGAACTTCTTGTACCATTGTCGCGGTGCCTGTTTGAGGCCGTATAGACTCTTCCTGAGTCGGCAGACTAGATGTTCTTGGCCGGTGGCCACGAAGCCTTTTGGCTGCTCCATATAAATTTCCTCGTCAAGATCACCATGGAGGAATGCTGTTTTGACATCTAGCTGAATCAGCTCCAAGTTGTCGGCTGCCACTACGCCGAGTAGGAAACGAAGGGTTGTCATTTTCACCACTGGTGAAAAAATCTCGTCGAAGTCGACACCATATTCTTGTCGGAAGCCCTTCGCAACTAATCTGGCCTTGTACTTTGGGGTGGTCGAATCAGACGTCTCTTTTAGTCGATAAACCCACTTGCAAGGAAGAGCACGTCGGTTCCTGGGTAATTCAACCAGATCCCAAGTCTTGTTTGCCCGAATGGAGTGCATTTCCGACTCCATCGCCAGATGCCAGGTGGCTGAATCGACAGATGTCGATGCGTCTTCGTAAGACGTCGGTTCGCCGGCGTCGGTGAAGAAAATTCCAGGAGAATACCTCTCCGGAGGTTGCGACAGTCTCTCGGATCGTCGAGGCATGATTGGACTGGTCGCATCGGGTATCGTGGTCGGATGGTCCGAAAGCGGATTGTTCTGCTGTGCCGAGTCGGAGTTGTCCGAGTCGGTAGTGTAAGGTTCAGCTACCCGTGAAGCTGACCGTGTGTTGAGAGCGGGGCCTTCTTGAAGGGTCGGCACATCGGAAAATGTTACCCTTCGGACTTCGATCGGTTTTTCGACTGATGGATTCATAGCCGACTCGTTGAACACAACGTCCGAACTTCGAACGATTTGTCTGCGTTCGGGGTCCCAGAGTCGGTATCCCATTTCGCCGTCGGATCCATATCCAAGGAAAATGCATTTCCTGGACCGAGGTGCAAGTTTTCGGCGATCATCTTTCGGAATAAGGGCGTACGCCTCGCATCCGAAGATCCTCAGCTTGTCGTAATTCGGCTTACTGCCGTTCCATAGTTCCTGAGGAATTTGAAGTCCTAGAGGTCTACTTGGCGACATATTGATTATGTGTACTGCCGTGAGTAGAGCCTCTGCCCAGAAGCCATCCGACAGTCCGGAGTGTTGGAGCATGGAAACTATCCTTTCTTGGATTGTCCGATTCATTCGTTCTGCAATCCCGTTTTGCTCCGGACTGTGTGGTGCCGTAAATTCACGTCGGATGCCGCGTTGTCGGCAGAATTTGACGAATTCTTCTGATTTGAACTCTCCCCCATTGTCGGTCCGAAGGCATTTCAGCTTTCGGTCGGTTTGATTTTCTACCATAGCGAGCCAATCGGTGAAGATCGAGAAGACCCGATCTTTGGTGCGAATTAGATAAGCCCACACCTTTCGAGTCGAATCGTCAATAAAAGTGACGAAGTAAGAGGCACCACCGAGAGACTGATGCGGCATTGGGCCACAGACGTCCGAGTGGACCAAATCGAGAGGTCTCGATTCTCTTGGTGCTGATGTCGGGTGTGATGTGGCTGCTTGTTTGCCATACTGGCAATGCTCGCAAAATTGATGGTCGGAGAAGGAGAGTTTAGGGATGTATCCGGCTCTAGATAGGTGCGTGAGCCCGGCCTTGCTGAGGTGTCCTAATCTTCTGTGCCATAGTGATGACACAGGAATATCCACCAAAAACAGGTTACCCTCTCTGAGCGTAACATGTAACGGATACAGTGAGTGTATCTTGGGTCCTCTAGCAAGCAGGAGGTTCCCCCTGTGGAGTGTCCACCCTCCCGAAGAAAAACCGGCACGAATGCCGTCTTCATCTAGTTGTCCGACTGAGATCAATGGCCTTGTGAGCTCGGGTACATGTCGGACATTGTGGAGTACAAGTGTAGAGCCCCCTGCAAGGTTGAGCTCTACTGTGCCGATTCCGACGATGTCACAGTGTTGTGAGTTGCCGACTCGAACTGAGTCGGAGTGACGGATCGTATATTGCCGAAATTGGGATCGATGAGGAGTCACGTGAAATGACGCGCCCGAATCCAAGAGCCATGTGCTCGATTCTTCAGTCGTGAGTAGAACTTCTGATCCGACTGGATTTTCTATTGATAGTATATTCGGGTCGTCAGGTAGTACATCAGCTGAGAAGCTGACGTAATTGATCTCCTCATGCCGGCCACTCTTCTTGTTGTTCTTGTTCTTGAGTGCGCGGCAGTCGGCTTTGATGTGTCCGGGTTTCTTGCAATAATTGCAGATTCGGTTATCCCGTGACTGGCTCCGTCTTCGCTGATTGTTCGGCGGTCGTGAGGAATCTCTTCCTCGTATGTTCGATCGGTCTGTCAAACCTTGTACTACATAAGCGTCGTCTGTTGAGTCTTTGGCGAAAGACTTTCTCCGAGCTGCTTCGGTCAGGATTGCGCTCGTGACTTCGGAGTATTTAACAGCCGTGGTTGACGCGTTGCACACGGTTGTGACGAAAGTTTCCCATGATGAGGGAAGGCTGCTCATGAGTATCATTGCTCTGAGTTCATCCTCAATTGCCGTCCCCTGTGACGAGATTTGGGAGCTTATGCTTTCGTACTCATTGAGGTGTGCTTGAACCGAATCGGATTCTTTCATCCGCAAGTTGTAGAGGCGCCGGATCAGAAACATCTTCGTTGCGGCGACCTTCTTTTCGTAAGTGTCCGACAGTGTTTTCCACAGTTCGAATGCTGTCGTACACGATTGCACCGTAAAGTATACCGATTCCGATAGGTGCATCCGAATCGTGGCACGGACGATTCTGTCCAGCTTCTGCCACTCAACTGGTTTGTATCCTTCTGGAGGTTCTTCATTTTCGATGGGATCGATTTGTCCCTTGACTATGAGATAGTCCTGCATTTGCTCTTTCCAGAAGTTGAAGTTCGATCCATCGAACTTTCGTAGACTCATTTCTGACGAGCCGGATATTGATGCCATCAAATTCGGTTTCGGTTGACGAAGCTCGGTTCGGAGTTGACTACGAACCTTGTTGGAGTGCAGCCAGTTGGCTCACCCGATATCGTTCTAGTCAGATTTGAACCCGAGTCGGTTCGGCTTCGGAACTTGCTCGAATTGACTCCGGTAGCTTGAGGGACAGAACCGACTGGTCTTCCCGAATGTTGCCGAGTCGGAGTGAGCCCGGTTCGCTTCGGATATATATGCCGAATACCGATTATTGAAACCGATTATTTGGACCGATTCTGCTTCGGGTGGCTGCAGTGACGAGAGAGACGGATCCAACTGATCCTCCCGAATGTCGATCAGCCAGATGAAGCACGAATTTGGGGCTGTTGTCTTAAGACCGATCTGCACCGAGTGGTTACAACGAGCGGCGTTTGATTACCTCTTCGGATGCTGTTTAACCGAGTGGAGCACGATCGCGTCAATGTTGCACAAGGGGATTTCACCTCGAGCGGTTACGATCACAAGGAACAGAGTACAACCTGAAGGCTTACTCCAAGCAAGAGGATCTAACGCGATGAGATGCAAACCTGTTTTTCTTCTTCTTCTCTCTTCTTCGAATGACGCAGGAAACCGAATGCTGAGACGACGGCCGACAGCGGATTGAAGGACCGACTACTGTGCAGGCTCTGATACCAGATGTTGAAAGCGAGGTCTCGTCAATGCGGAAGATCAAGGAGCATTCAGTTCTGTTCTGAGTACCTGCGTATGACAGAAGGTAGGTCGTTGCACAGAGAGAGAGAGAGAGAGGCACAAAAGAGTCTTTATTCCATAAAGCAAATAATACAACATCCAACCTCACAAAGAGGTTACAAGGTCACTATATATAGTGACCGACTTAGGGCAACTACCCTTTATGATAATTTCATAAATGGCCAAAACGGAATAGTGTGAATACGTCCATTATACACATGTATTCGACACTCCTCATCCGGTTCTCACCGGGTCTGCATCATCCGGCTCTCCGTAGCCGGGTACTCCTCATCCGGATCTCACCGGGTCTGCACCATCCGGCTCTCCGTAGCCGGGTACTCCTCATCCGGTTCTCACCGAGTCTGCGTCATCCGGCTCTCCGTAGCCGGGTACTCCTCATCCGGTTCTCACCGGGTTTGTCATCGGCACTGTTCTTCTCTCTTCCCATCCGGAGGTACCTGTCTCCCAACAAACTCCCCCTTCACTCCGGCATGGGGTGTCATACCAGTCTGATCCGCTTCCAGCATGCATCCAGCTTGTCGACTGCCACGAGACAGCTCCCCCTGCATATGTCATTACATACCCGGATGTAGATCGGCTGGTATCCACATCAGCCGACATTTCCGAGTCGGTGAAACCGTCAAGTTCAGGTCTTCCGGAGCCGAATCGGAGACACATATTTGAAGTGCCCTTCAAATACCGGAGTATCCATTTGACAGCGTTCCAGTGCTCCTTGCCGGGATTGCTCATAAACCGGCTCACCACTCCGACTGCGTATCCTATATCCGGTCGGGTACACCTCATTGCGTACATCAAGCTCCCAACGGCAAAGGCATATGGAATCTTCATCATATCCGCCTTCTCTGCTTTCGTCTTCGGGCTTTGCTTACCAGATAGCCTGCAGTTTGCCGGAAGTGTCCCATCCAACCGGTTTCGCTTCTGACATGTTGAACCGGTGAAGCACCTTTGTCACGTACTTCTCCTGTGCCAACCATAATTGCTTCTTTGACCGGTCCCGAATGATGTGCATCCCCAACATCTGTCTTGCCGGACCCAAGTCTTTCATTGAGAAGGTCTGGTTGAGGGTCTTCTTCAGCATCCTTATTTTGACTTGGTCTCGTCCGATGATCAACATGTCATCCATGTACAGAAGGAGTATCAGGAAGTCGCCTCCTTCGAACTTCTTCACAAACACGCAGTGATCGGCCTGCGTCTTGTGGTACCCTTGATCGGTCATGAAGGAGTCGAACTTCCGGTACCATTGCCGGGGAGTCTGCTTTAGTCCGTACAGGCTCTTCTTCAGCCGGCATACCAGGTGCTCCTTCCCTTTCTCCACAAATCCCTCCGGTTGTTGCATGTAGATCTCCTCTTCGAGGTCGCCGTGAAGGAATGTCGTCTTCACGTCCAGCTGTTCTACCTCGAGGTCCATGGTTGCCGCTATACTCAGCACCGTCCGGATGGAGGTCATCTTTACTACCGGGGCAAATATCTCGTCGAAGTCCACGCCCTTCTTCTGCTGGAACCCCTTCACCACGATCCTGGCTTTGTATCTCGGGGGGTTGCCGGCATCTCCTTGTTTCAACTTGTACACCCACTTGTTACGGAGTGCCTGCTTTCCTTTCGGCAACTCCACCAATTCGTACGTATGGTTCTCATGCAAGGAATCCATCTCGTCCTGCATGGCACTTAACCATTTGCGGCTGTGGGTGTCATCCTTCGCTTCTTCGAAGCTTTCCGGCTCCCCCTCATCGGTCAGCAGAACATGCTCTGCATCCGGAAATCTCCAGGGGGCCCTTCTCTCTCTGAGAGGATATCTCCGTCTTCGGGCTTCGGTAACCGGCTCCTGCACTTGCTCTTCATCCTAATCCGATTCGGGGTCTTGGCCGGTTCCGGTTTCAGCTTCCACTACTTCTTCAGCCTGTTCGGTATCCTCACTGTAACCGGCTGGTCCCTCGAGTGCTAACCGGTCTCTTGCCGGTTAGGTCTGCTCATCGTAGAGTCGATCCTTACCGGTCAACTCGGAGTTCATTATCTTCTTCTCCGACTCCCAGTCGGCGAGCGTCTTGTCCTCAATGAAGATAATATCTCGACTCCGGAATACCTTCTTGTCGACCAAGTCCCACACTCGGTAGGCGAACTCATCGTCACCGTAACCGAGGAATATGCATGGCCGGGTCTTTGGATCTAACTTCCCTCTCCGGTCCTTAGCTACATGCACGTACGCGAGACACCCGAACACCTTCAGATGCCGGTAGGACACTTCCTTACCGGTCCATACTCTCTGTGGCGTGTCTCCGTCCAAGGGTACTAAGGGTGATCTGTTTATCACATATGTCATCGTCGACAGTGCCTCAGCCCAAAACTTCTTGGGTAGTTTTGCATGCGCTAGCATACTCCGGACCCTCTCCATTATTGTCCGGTTCATCCTCTCGACCAGTCCGTTTAGTTCCGGTGTCTTCGGCACGGTAAATTCGAGTCGGATTCCCTTCGAGCGGCAGTACTCCTCGAACTGCCCCCGGTATTCTCCTCCGTTATCTGCTCGAACCGCCTTCAACTTCCGGCCGGTTTCTCTTTCCACTCTCGCGTGGAGCTCTTTGAAGACGGATAGCACCTGATCCTTCGTCTTCAGCGGTGTGGCCTACAGCTTCCAGCTGTGGTCATCTATGAACTTCACGAAGTACTGCGCTCCGGCATGTGACTTCGTGTCTACTTGACACACATCCGTATGCACCAACTCCAGTGGTGCATTACGTCTCATCGGTGGCCTTGGTCGGAAGGAGGTCCGGTTTTGCTTACCGGCCAGACAATCAGTGCACTTCTCCAAGTGCACGTTCTTCACTGGAATGAGGTTGTCGTCTGCAAGCCTCTTCATCCCCTTCTCGCTCATATGACACAGTCTCTTGTGGCACAGCTCACCGGCAGTGTCGGATGCCAGGTTCACTTCTTCCGGACATAACCGGGCATTCATTAGGTACAGTGTGTTGACCTTCCGGGCCCTAGCCACAATCAAGCTCCCTTTGCTGAACTTCATGACACCGTTCCGGATGCTGCCCGTGTAGCCTTCATCATCTAGCCGACCGGCTGATATCAGTTTCAGACGAACCTCCGGAACGTGTCAGACATCCTTCAACAGCAACTTGCATCCGGTTGGTGTTGAGAGCCACACGTCTCCTATGCGGACACAGCCATGATCACCGGCTGAGTAGGATGAGAAGCATTTCCGGTCCGGGGTAAGGTGGAACGATGCTCCGGAGTCTACCACCCAGGTCATCTTGTCGCCGGCAAGGTTTATCTCACTCTCCTCGGTGATGAGTATCAACTCTTCTTCACTTGCCGCGATTGCCGTCGTTCCCTTCCGGTCCAGTCCCCTCCGGTCTTTACCGTTCCAGTCCGGGGTCCGCTTCGAATCGGTACCGTCGGTTTCCTTGTCTTTACGGAAATGCCGACAGTTCTTTTGGAAGTGTCCCGGCTTGCCGCAATAGAAGCAAGTGGGCCTCCCCCTTGACTTTGACCGTGTCCCCGACTTCTCCCGGTTCTAGGGACTACGGTTTCTATGTCTTCCGCGTTTCGATTCGGTAAGGAGCGCTTTGGAGTCGGAGCTCGTATCTTTATCTTTCCGACGCATCTCCTCATCTAGCAAGCTCGACTTTACTCTTGCTAGGGATAACCGCTTTCCTTCCGGCCTGGCATTGCCCAAAGTGACAACCAACGTCTCCCAGCTATCCGGGAGGGAACCGAGCAGGAGTAACGCTAGTACCTCATCGGCGAGAGGTACTTCCAATGAAGTTGCCTGGTGGATCAGCCCCTGGAAGGCATTCATGTGCTCCGCCATGCTGGAGCCATCTTGGTACCAGAGTCTTACTAGCTTTCAGAATACCGAAACCTTATTAACAACATTTTCGTTTTGAAACATTATGCCGATCTTCTCCCAGAGCTCATGAGCCTTGCTCTCTTCATTGAAGTTGTTGTACACGCTCATGTCGATGAAGCACCGTATGTACGCCGTTGTCTTCATGTGCATCACCTCCCATATCGCAGCGTCGATTTTGTCAGGTCTCTTGTCCCCGAACTGAACCGGCAGCCAGAGGTCTTTAACCATGAGCATGTCCCTCATCTTCGACTTCCACACTGAATAGTTGGAGCCGGTGAGCTTGAACATCCCGCCAAGCGATTCGTCCATTTTCTGTGTTGTTTCGCTCTGATACCACTTGACGGGAACTCAACGCTCCTTATGCACAACGCTCGGCCACAACCGAGCTTAGAATCATACACAGAAAAAACAGGAAACGGAAAACACGCGACACAAAGGAGAGAAGAGTACACAGGATGTTTACGTGGAAAACCCAAACTAGGGAAAAAACCACGGCAGCCCACAGGCTGCAAACTATCACTATGCTAGAATGTACAACAGTGAGTTCACAGAGGCAACGACCTCGTGCTCACGATCTTCGCCACAGGCGGCGGTTACAGCAGAGGCAACGACCTCGTTCTCTCTCTCTCTCTCTCTCTGTACACTGTTACGCGCTCTCTCTTCTTTCACCAACAAGAAAATGACAACAACACAGTAACTAAAAGTTTGCCCTAAGTCATATTTATACTAATATGACTTTTCGGCTATTTACAAATATAGCCTCGATGGACTCTCAGAAACATATTTACGAATATGTCTCTTCATCCGGTTCTCACCGGATCTGCACCATCCGGCTCTCCGTAGCCGGGTACTCCTCATCCGGATCTCACCGGGTCTGCACCATCCGGCTCTCTGTAGCCGGGTACTCGTCATCCGGTTCTCACCGGGTCAGCGTCATCCGGCTCTCCGTGGCCGGGTACTCCTCATCCGATTCTCACCGGGTCTGCGTCATCCGGCTCTCCGTAGCCGGGTACTCCTCATCCGGATCTCACCGGGTCTGCACCATCCGGCTCTCCGTAGCCGGGTACTCCTCATCCGGTTCTCACCGGGTCTGCATCATCCGGCTCTCCCTAGCCGGGTACTCCTCATCCGGTTCTCACCGGGTCTGTCTGATGTTGGAAGCAATGTCGTCTGTGCGGAAGATCTTGAAGCACTCGATTCCTGTTTATTCCCTGTGTATGACAGAATGTAGGTCGTTGCACAGAGAGAGAGAGAGAGAGAGAGAGAGAGAGAGGCACAAAAGACTTTCTATTACACAAAGCAACAATACAACAGCCAACCTCACAAAGAGGTTACAAGGTCACTATATATAGTGACCGACTTAGGGCAACTACCCTTTATGATAATTTCATAAATGGCCAAAACGGAATAGTGTGAATACGTCCATTATACACATGTATTCGACACTCCCCCGTAATGGGCGTATACATGGGTTATCTAAGATTACAGGTATAGACTTAGGTTCTCGGACATATCAGCTTTGTTCAAGTCGGCAGGGTCCGAAGGCAGAAGACCGAACTGGTCGGGTCGGAACAGTTGAAGCCGATCATTAAGGAACTGACGTCGGTTGTCGGGAACCATCCTGCTCTGTGTCCGGCTCTAACCGGACTGGTTTGTCGTTACGCCCATCTGATGCCGAAGAGACCGAAAGCGGTCTGCCGAAAGACATTTGGTCATTCCATCTGCGACATTGTCGGTTGTGGATATTTTCTCTAGACCGATTTTCCCTGAAATGACGCAGTCCCGAACGAAGTGATATCGAACGTCGATATGCTTGGAGGCGTTGTGGTGAACCGGATTTTTCGACAAGGCAACAGCACCTTGACTGTCGCTGTAGACAACTGGAGCCGAGTCTTGTTCGACTTGTCGAAACGTGTGCGCCAGCCGACCGAGCCACAAAGCTTCTTTTGCTGCGTCGGACGCGGCTACATATTCTGCTTCGGTCGTTGAGGTCGCTGTGCACTCCTGAAGTTTCGACTTCCACGAGATTGCTCCATTGCCGAATTTGAAGCAGTATCCGGTTGTTGATTTCCGACTGTCTATACAGCCGGCGAAGTCCGAGTCGGTGTAACCGACTACGCCTGAGGTTCGGTTCGGACCGAAAAGAATGCCATGGTCTTTTGTGCCAACCAGATATCTGAACACATGCTTGACTGCGTTCCAATGCGATCGGCCAGGGTTGTGCATAAATCTGCTAACGACTCCTACGGCATGAGAAATATCAGGCCGTGTCGCGACCATCAGGTACATAAGGGAGCCGACTGCCGGTGCATACGGTACCGACTTCATATCTTCCCCCTCCGGGCCGGATGTCGGGCAGTCTCGCTGAGAGAGCCGAAGATTCATTGGGAGCGGGGTTGAAGCAGATTTGGCTGATTGCATGTTGAAGCGTTCCAAGACACGTCCGATATAGTCGGTCTGAGACAAAAAAAGATGTCGTTTATCGCGATGCCGACTGATCTTCATGCCAAGGATGTGTCGTGCCGGACCGAGGTCCTTCATGGCAAACTTCAACCGCAGTTGCCGAACGAGATCGGCAAGTTCGCCTGCGTGGCGTCCAGAAATTAGCATGTCGTCCACGTAAATGATGAGGAAGATGGGTGAACCATCTTGAGCTGTGTTGGTGAAGAGACAATGGTCCTCATCGCTTTTGGAGAAGCCGATCGATTGGATGAAGTCGTCGAACTTCTTGTACCATTGTCGCGGTGCCTGTTTGAGGCCGTATAGACTCTTCCTGAGTCGGCAGACTAGATGTTCTTGGCCGGTGGCCACGAAGCCTTTGGGCTGCTCCATATAAATTTCCTCCTCGAGATCACCATGGAGGAAGGCTGTTTTGACATCTAGCTGAATCAGCTCCAAGTTGTCGGCTGCCACGACGCCGAGCAGAAAACGAAGGGTTGTCATTTTCACCACTGGTGAAAAAATCTCGTCGAAGTCGACGCCATATTCTTGTCGAAAGCCCTTCGCAACTAATCTGGCCTTGTACTTTGGGGTGGTCGAATCAGACATCTCTTTGAGTCGATAAACCCACTTGCAAGGAAGAGCACGTCGGTTCCTAGGTAATTCGACCAGATCCCAAGTCTTGTTTGCCCGAATGGAGTGCATTTCCGACTCCATCGCCAGATGCCATGTGGCTGAATCGACAGATGTCGATGCTTCTTCGTAAGACGTCGGTTCGCCGGCGTCGGTGAAGAAAATTCCAGGAGAGTACCTCTCCGGAGGTTGCGACAGTCTCTCGGATCGTCGAGGCATGATTGGACTGGTCGCATCGGGTATCGTGGTCGGATGGTCCGAAAGCGGATTGGTCTGCTGTGCCGAGTCGGAGTTGTCCGAGTCGGTAGTGTAAGGTTCAGCTACCCGTGGAGCTGACCGTGTGTTGAGAGCGGGGCCTTCTTGAAGGGTCGGCACATCGGAAAATGTTACCCTTCGGACTTCGATCGGTTTTTCGACTGATGGATTCATAGCCGACTCGTTGAACACAACGTCCGAACTTCGAACGATTTGTCTGCGTTCGGGGTCCCAGAGTCGGTATCCCATTTCGCCGTCGGATCCATATCCAAGGAAAATGCATTTCCTGGACCGAGGTGCAAGTTTTCGGCGATCATCTTTCGGAATGAGGGCGTACGCCTCGCATCCGAAGATCCTCAGCTTGTCGTAATTCGGCTTGCTGCCGATCCATAGTTCCTGAGGAATTTGAAGTCCTAGAGGTCTACTTGGCGACATATTGATTATGTGTACTGCCGTTAGTAAAGCCTCTGCCCAGAAGCCATCCGACAGTCCGGAGTGTTGGAGCATGGAAACTATCCTTTCTTGGATTGTCCGATTCATTCGTTCGGCAATCCCGTTTTGCTCCGGACTGTGTGGTGCCGTAAGTTCACGTCGGATGCCGCGTTGTCGGCAGAATTTGACGAATTCTTCGGATTTGAACTCTCCCCCATTGTCTGTCCGAAGGCATTTCAGCTTTCGGTCGGTTTGATTTTCCACCATAGCGAGCCAATCTGAAAAGATCGAGAAGACACGATCTTTGGTGCGAATTGGATACGCCCACACCTTTCGAGTCGAGTCGTCAATGAAAGTGACGAAGTAAGATGCACCGCCAAGAGACTGATGCGGCATTGGGCCGCAGACGTCCGAGTGGATCAAATCGAGAGGTCTTGTTTCTCTTGGTGCTGATGTCGGGTGTGATGCGGCTGCTTGTTTGCCATACTGGCAATGCTCGCAGAATTGATGGTCGGAGAAGGAGAGTTTGGGGATGTATCCGGCTCTAGATAGATGCGTGATGCCGGCCTTGCTGAGGTGTCCTAATCTTCGGTGCCATAGTGATGACACAGGAATATCCACCAAGAACAGGTTACCCTCTCTGAGTGTAACATGTAACGGATACAGTGAGTGTATCTTGGGTCCTCTAGCAAGCAGGAGGTTCCCCCTGTGGAGTGTCCACCCTCCCGAAGAAAAACCGGCACGAATGCCGTCTTCATCTAGTTGTCCGACTGAGATCAATGGCCTTGAGAGCTCGGGTACATGTCGGACATTGTGGAGTACAAGTGTAGAGCCACCTGCAAGGTTGAGCTCTACTGTGCCGATTCCGATGATGTCACAGTGTTGCGAGTTACCGACCCGAACTGAGTCGGAGTGACGGATCGTGTATTGCCGAAATTGGGATCGATGAGGAGTCACGTGAAATGACGCGCCCGAATCTAAGAGCCATGTGCTCGATTCTTCAGTCGTGAGTAGAACTTCTGATCCGACTGGATTTTCGATTGATAGTATGTTCGGGTCTTCTGGTAGCACATCAGCTGAGAAGCTGACGTAGTTGATCTCCTCATGCCGGCCACTCTTCTTGTTGTTCTTGTTCTTGAGTGCGCGGCAGTCGGCTTTGATGTGTCCGGGTTTCTTGCAATAGTTGCAGATTCGGTTGTCCCGTGACTGGCTCCGTCTTCGCTGATTGTTCGGCGGTCGTGAGGAATCTCTTCCTCGTATGTTCGATCGGTCTGTCGAACCTTGTACTACGTAAGCGTCGTCTGTTGAGTCTTTGGCGAAAGACTTTCTCCGAGCTGCTTCGGTCAGGATTGCGCTCGTGACTTCGGAGTATTTAACAGCCGTGGTTGACGCGTTGCACACGGTTGTGACGAAAGTTTCCCATGATGGGGGAAGGCTGCTCATGAGTATCATTGCTCTGAGTTCATCCTCGATTGCCGTCCCCTGTGACGAGATTTGGGAGCTTATGCTTTCGTACTCATTGAGGTGTGCTTGGACCGAGTCGGATTCTTTCATCCGCAAGTTGTAGAGGCGCCGGATCAGAAACATCTTCGTTGCGGCGACCTTCTTTTCGTAAGTGTCCGACAGTGTTTTCCACAGTTCGAATGCTGTCGTACACGATTGCACCGTGAAGTATACCGATTCCGATAGGTGCATCCGAATCGTGGCGCGGACGATTCTGTCCAGCTTCTGCCACTCAATTGGTTTGTATCCTTCTGGAGGTTCTTCATGTTCGATGGGGTCGATTTGCCCCTTGACTATGAGATAGTCCTGCATTTGTTCCTTCCAGAAGTTGAAGTTCGATCCATCGAACTTTCGTAGACTCATTTCTGACGAGCCTGATGTTGATGCCATCAAATTTGGTTTCGGTTGACGAAGCTCGGTTCAGAGTTGACTGCGAACCTTGTTGGAGTGCAGCCGGTTGGCTCACCCGATATCGTTCTAGTCGGATTTGAACCCGAGTCGGTTCGGCTTCGGAACTTGCTCGAATTGACTCCGGTAACTTGAGGGACAGAGCCGACTGGTCTTCCCGAATGTTGCCGAGTCGGAGTGAGCCCGGTTCGCTTCGGATATATGTGCCGAATACCGATTATTGAAACCGATTATCTGAACCGATTTTGCTTCGGTTGACTGCAGCGACGAGAGAGACGGATCCGACTGATCCTCCCGAATGTCGATCAGCCAGATGAAGCACGAATTTGGGTTGTTGTCAAAGTTGCACAAGGGGATTTCACCTCGAGCGGTTACGATCACAAGGGACAGAGTACGACCTGCTGGCTTACTCCAAGCAAGAGGATCTAACGCAATGAGATGCAAACCTGGTTTTTTTTTTTTCTTCTTCTCTCTTCTTCGAATGACGCAGGAAACCGAATGCAGAGACGACGGCCGACAGCGGATTGAAGGACCGACTACTGTGCAGGCTCTGATACCAGATGTTGGAAGCAATGTCGTCTGTGCGGAAGATCTTGAAGCACTCGATTCCTGTTTATTCCCTGTGTATGACAGAATGTAGGTCGTTGCACAGAGAGAGAGAGAGAGAGAGAGAGAGAGAGAGGCACAAAAGAGTCTTTATTCCATAAAGCAAATAATACAACAGCCAACCTCACAAAGAGGTTACAAGGTCACTATATATAGTGACCGACTTAGGGCAACTACCCTTTATGATAATTTCATAAATGGCCAAAACGGAATAGTGTGAATACGTCCATTATACACATGTATTCGACACTGTCATCGGCACTGTTCTTCTCTCTTCCCATCCGAAGGGACCTGTCTCCCAACACTTCTTCCCTTTTTCTTTGCACGTAAGCCGTCTCCTCAGATTCCTGCGTGGGGAATGCACGGTCGAGTCTCCACTACTCGTCGACTCTTCATCAGACTGGTCAAACCAACTCAGTCGTTCATTCGGTCCACTTATCCGAAATGAAATCGGACTCTCTTCGCGGGTATTTCAGGCTCATCCGGAGGCATCTCAGTCTTGCTGACCTCATCGTCAAAGCTCGGATTGGAGTTGAGGTCCGGAGTCGGAGGCAAGTGCCAGGACGCGGACTCATCAAACACAACATCGCGGCTCACGCACGCTTGTTTGGTGCGTGGGTTATAACACTTATAACCCTTCTACTCGTCCGAATAACCGACCAAGATGCATTTCTCGGCCTTTGCGTCTAGCTTCCTCCGTTTCTCCTTCGGCACATGCACATATGCAATGCTACTAAAAACTCGTAAGTGTCGTAAGTTCGGCTTCGTTCCGAAATATAGCTCATGCGCCGACATTTTTACTCCGATCCAATTCTGGATGTATACCGCGGTTCGTACCACCTTGGCCCAGTAGAACTTGGGCAAGCTCTTCTCCTCCAGCATTGCCCATGCCGCTTCCACAACCGACCGATTTTTCCTCTCGGCCACGCCGTTTTGCTCCGGCGTGTATCTACAACTAAATTCGCGTCGAATTCCCATCTGTTGTAGATAACCGTTGAATTGACCGGAAAAGTATTCTTTTCCGCCATCTGACCGCAGGCACTTGATCTTTCTTCCCATTTCCGTTTCCACAAACCCTTTGAGGTCCTGGAAACAGTCGAAGACTTCGCTCTTCCTCTCAATGAGGTAGATCCACATGTGTTGCGTGTAGTCGGTTATGCTCATTGGGGAAGGGTAGTCGGTGTTGCTTCCCAAGCTGGCAGGCTTCACAAATTTGTGCCTTCCGGCCACTAAATTTGGGCAATCCGAACACCACCTGTTTCGATTGCAGGTCCTGAAGCCGCTGGTAGTTGACATGGCCTATCCGCTTGTGCCATCAGTCGATGTCTGACTCGACTTTTTGTCCCTTCGCGAACATTGCAGTGCCACCGTCACTAGAGTCGAGGATAAACATCCTCCCATCTCTGCGCCCTTGCACAATAACACGGCCTTCTTCCTCAATGAAGCACCCGAGATGCGTAAACCGAACCTGCGTCCCCTAGTCGACGATCTGCTTGACCAACACCAGGTTCTTTGTGATTGTCGGGACGTGTAGCACGTTCATGAGTTTCCCTTTCTGCCCAACATGGCTCAAGGGAACTTCACCTACATTCGCGATTGGATATGGAGTGTTGTCTCCAGTTGCGACTACTCCTGGTTGTGTCGGTTTCTCAAGGTACGAGAACCACTCCTTATGGCTCGTCATGTGATTTGACGCACCGGAGTCGACGTACCACACCTCGTCCGATTTTGGGGTGGTCTACTTCATTGAGTTTGCTTCGTGTCTCGTCACGAAGACTGACCCTTTTCCGGCTTCTCTGGATCCTTCAGCGTAGTGCGATCGTTGCCGATTTCCTTTGTCGGTCTGTCCGGAACCTGATCCGGACCCAGTTCTCTCTGAATTGAGCGCTTTTTCCAGCACTCGCTCTCCCTATGGCCTTTCTTGCCACAGTACTAGCATTCCGCGACGGATTTCCCTTGTCGGTTCTCGTCGCCTCGACTCCCCCTGTTTCCGAAGGGTCCGGATTTGCTGTCGGCATCACTTCGGTGCCTTCTTCCTTGATCATGTTGGCCGCCTCCATTGCACACCAACTCGCCTCGTCCTCCACGTCCACGGGGCCTATCTCCCTCCGTGTACAGCATCTTGTTGTCGGTGTGCGTGCTCATTGACGCACCCGCGTGGTTGTCCTCTACCAGGAGCATCGACTGTAAGTTGAAAAAGGACGGTGTATTCTCCCCAGGTACACACAGCAGTTCGGAACGCCCCGAACTTCGATGCCAAACCCCCAAGATAGACCTAGACGATCTTGCTTTCCTCGATGTTCACATCGATGGAAGCTAAGGAGTCGCATATGTCCTTGATCTTCGAGGTATAGTCAGCCACCGACAAATCGCGTTGTCATAGGTTGCTCAACTCCTGTCGGAGTTGAAGCTTCTTGGCAGTGGTGCTCGCGGCGAAGATCTTCTTGAGATTTTCCCATGCACCCTTCGGCGTTTTTGCATCTCGAACGTAGCTTAATAGTTGTTCGCCCACACAAGACGCGAAGCAGTACAGCACTCTGCTCGCCGATTGTTCCCACGCTGGGAAATCTTTGTGTGTCGATTCGGGTGTTGTGTCATTTGCTCTGTCAACATAGCTCCAATAACCGTGCCCGAGCAGGTACTGGTGCATCTTGTAGGACCAAGACGTGTAGTTGTTTCTGTCGAGCTTCTCTGTTGGAAGCAAGCTAGCCATTCCTCTATCCATCGGTTTTTCCTGTTCTTCTTGGTTAGTTTTTCTTTCAAGCTATGTCGGTTGCCGAGGTTCTCAACCCTCGCGTTCTGATACCATGTAAAAGATTATGTGCGGAAGCAATAGAAAAACGAACACAGAGAAAATACGCAGGTTTAATGGAGAGCTTGAGTATACACAGTACGCAGGAGAGACAGAGAGAGAACACAATTCAAAAAATACTAACTCTGTACATACATCGTGCTTAATGAGCACCTTTTATACAAGCCTTGACAATGGGCTGACACAAGTGTTGACAGTACTTGGCTGCTCATAAATGAGCCTCGACACTTACTCCCAAAACTATTCCTTACGAGGAATATCTTTCAAATGGCCTCGCGGTTTACGCACCGCTACAACCATGTTATGCGTACCGATTTTACGCACCTAGTCTACGCATTGGTTACGCATCGTATTACGCACAAATGTTGAGCTTGTCTCTCAACAAAAACCATATTCTTGACCATATCTAGTCAAGTGTTGTGTTCGAACCAACACATCCAAATATATGGTCATGTTATGTATATCTTAGTAGATTATCTATTTCAAGTTCTAGGAGTTTTTGGAAAGTTCTAGAACTAGAAGGTTCTTGGGGAGAATAATGTCACAGACATAACTGCCACGCTTCTGAAAAAACGGTCGTAAAGGGGAGGATAATGTCACGGACATTATTGCCACACTTCGGAAAGACATCCATAAAGGGGAGGATAATGTCACGGACATGACAACAATCATGTCAAAATTCGAACTCTTCACCTCTTGTATATAGTCAAGTGTTATATTCTAACCAATACATCCAAATACATAGTCATGTCATATATATCTCAGTAGATTATTAGATTATTTTAGACCGTTCGAGAACTAGAAGGTTCTAGAGGGTTCTAGAATATTCTCCCAAATATTCTAATGCATGTAGTTCGACTCACAGTATAAATACTTGTAACCTTTGTGGTCCCTTTCAAGGGATTCAACACCAGTCATTGACACATCAATCAAGTATTCTCGTTTTGCCTCATCTTCTCTCCTTGATTTACATCTCTATCTTTATGCTCTTGTATTGTTCCTAGCGTTGTTGTGAGGATTTTCGGCCATGATGTGAAAACCAAGTGGGATGGATAAAATGGGGATGTCCAACATTGCACATGCACTTGGAAGATTTGTAAAAGAAACAAATGTAAAAAAGGAAGGGTAAATGTAAGGTGTTAAAAGTGCACTACGAAGATTAATAAAGTGTAAATGTGATGTGCACTTATGTGCACATGCACATGTAGACTAAAGGGAGAGTACATGAAGTACGGGTGTAGTGAGTAGTGGGCATAGTGTGTGTCTGAGGAGAGGGAGTTAAGGCTCCATCAATCTCTCCTCCTAAGATCAAGGTCAAATATTCCCCCATTGAAAGAAGGGGGGGTTGACCTCTTCTTTATGTAATGTGCCTCACCCCTTACTACTATAAAAGGGAGTGAGGGGCCATTTTTGAGGGGCTTCCACCTTTTGGATTTTCTTTGGGGAGTCACCATTTTGTCGTTAGAGGTAGACCGTAAGGATTTTCTTCATCATCTTTTCCCCGATTTCATTTTAGGGTTTCGGTTTTAGGTTCCCCTTTGGTATCATTTCCCTTCTCTCGATTAGAGTTTAGTTCTTCTTCCTATTCTCTTGGGTTTTCTTCTATTTGTGCTTGAGTCCGGCTTATGGCCGCAGTTGTAATCATATCATGGCTTTCATGTCTTATAGTGTAATTTGCTTGTTTAACCTTGTCTTGATCTATTTCTCTATCGTGTTAATCTCTTCTTCTTTCTCCTCCCCTTTTGAGCTCGAAGGCTTTAAGGGATAAGCTCCCATTTCCCGTCTATTCCCTAGTCCAAGACCCCCGTGGTTCCACCGAAGCCGACACGTACTCGCGGATTTCTCGATAGTGTCTTAAGTTCCTCAACTCGTCGCTCCCAACTTCCCGAGTTTCTATCCCCATCACGTCGAGTTCCACGTTCGTAACCTTATTGTTCGTAGCCTCGTCATCTGTGCTTTGTCGTAGTCTAGGGTTGGTGTGTCTGTGATAGTTTGAATCCCTTCCAACTAGAAGCATCACCTGTCTTCATCATGGCCCTTGCTTCTAGACTTACCATCATCACCGTCCTTGCTTCTAGAGTTCCTGTCATCAACATCCCTTCATTTGCTATCTTCCTCGCCATCGCTATCTCCTATTTTATTCTCATTGTTGTCTCTGTCTTTTAGTTTCTTATCATGATCATCCCTATCTTTGTACTTCTTATCATCTTCCACATCCCTATCTCTGCGTTTTCGGTCATTATCATCCTTCTCCCTGTGTTTCCTGCCATTTTCATCTCTATCTATGTGTTTCTTACCATCACCATCCCTATCTATGTGTTTCTTATCATCTTCGTCCCTGTCACTGTGTTTTCTATCATCCTCTATATCTTTGTCTTTGTGTTTCTTTTTATCCTCAACATCTCGATCTCTGTGTTCCTTATCCTCTTCATCTATTTCTTTGTTTCCATCATTGCTATAATCACATTCATTTCTTCCAAAGACACTTCCTCAACATCATCTTCAACACCTCTTGGTGTCTTCATCAACACTACTTTTCCTAGCCTTTCATCGACGTCAAGTGTTCCAGTTCCCCGTGAGGATCGCACATGGTCGCTCACGTCCGTTGGTGTTCGTGTCTCCGGTGAAGACCGCGCATAGTTGCTCACGTCCATTGGTGTTCGCATCTCCGGTGAGGACCACACATGGTCACTCACACCCGTTGGTGTTTGCGTCTCCGGTGAGGACAGCACATCGTCTCTCACGCCCGTTGGTGTTCGCATCTCCGGTGAGGACCACACATGGTCTCTCAGGCCCGTTGGTGTTCGCGTCTCCGATGAGGACCGTACATGGTCGCTCACGCCCATTGGTGTTCCAGTTCCCGGTGAGGACCGCACATGGTCGCTCACGTCCATTGGTGTTCCTGTCTTCGGTGAGGACCGCACATCGTTGCTCACGTCCGTTGGTGTTCCAATTCCCGGTGAGGACCGTACATGGTCACTCACACTTAGGTTGGTGTTCCAGTCTCCGGTGAGGACCAAACATGGTTCCTCACGCTCACATTGGTGTTCCATTATCTAATGAGGACCATACATGGTCGCTTAACCCCTTGGTGTTCCAGTCTCCGGTGAGGACCACACATGGTCGCTCGCGTTCACCTGTGCTCCTATTTCTGGTGAGGATTGCTCATGGTCACTCACTCCTCAACGTACTTTGCTTTTCTCTTTCAACTCACCCCTACACCATGCTTTCAAAAAGGCGGTCGTAAAGGGGAGGATAATGTCACAAACATGACAACAATCATGTCAAGATTTGAACTCTTGACCTCTTATATATAGTCAAGTGTTGTGTTCCAACCAACACGTCCAAATATATGGTCATGTTATGTATATCTTAGTAGATTATTAATAGATTATTTATTTCAAGTTCTAGGAGTTTTTAGAAAGTTCTAAAACTAGAAGGTTCTAGAGGGTTCTAGAATATTCTAATGCATGTACTTCGACTCACAGTATAAATATTTGTAACCTCCTTGGTCCCTTTCAAGGGATTCAACACCAACCATTGACACCAGTCTCCCGAATATTCTAATGCATGTACTTCGACTCACAATATAAATGCTTGTAACCTCCTTGGTCCCTTTCAAGGGATTCAACACCAGTCATTGACACATCAATCTAGTATTCTCGTTTCGCCCCAACTTCTCTCCTTCATTTAAATCTTTGTCTTTATGATGCTCTTGTATTGTTCCTAGCGTCTTAAGTTCCTCAACTCATCGCTCCCAACTTCCCGAGTTTCTATCCCCATCACGTCGAGTTCCACGTTCGTAACCTTATTGGTCGTAGCCTCGTCATTTGTGCTTTGTCGTAGTCTAGGGTTGGTGTGTTCGTGACAGTTCTTCACGAAATGGGGAAGCCATACACATCGATACATGTTAGAGCCCATTTGGATATCTACCATTCGAACCATTGCTTCCATGCAACTTAGCTTACATGCATTGCTATGTGAGACGGGGTGTTGGGGCACAAGTGATGAGAGTGGTTGGTTATGCACACTTTGCTCTAAACAACTTCAAGAGTCTGAGTATCACACTTTGATACAATGCTCTGTCTTTGATCATATTCGACAATGCTATCCACATCTCTTCGACCGAGCCCAATCCTTGCAAGGATTTCTCTCACAACCACAATGTGCACTCTCGATTGCAACATTCATTGGTAAAGTTCTTGAACATCGAGAGTTGTTACTCACTTTCACACGTATCACGTGAAATGTAATATTTTTGGTCTCATAGGTCATATTTGACCTCCAAAGATGATAATATAATCTCTCTCTCTCTCTCTCTCTCTCTCTCTCTCTCTCTCTCTCTCTCTCTAAGTTGAGCCTATCTTACTACGGTGAGCTTCAGGCATAAGTTCCTAGATAAAGAACTTAAGCTCCCTTCTTGTATGTGTGTGGTTAGCAAGAAAATACAAGCTACATTTTGATTTCTCATTTCTATGCTTTTTTAAGATTTAATTAAGGTTTTAAAGTGTGAATTACATCATACTTATGTTAATCTTATTCTATATCTATATTAAGCTAAGAGACACAAGTATGATAAGGAAGTTTATTTAGGTGAGTTGGGATAATTGATACCCACTCTATTAGATATGCTTGAGAGTAACTCATACCCACTATTCACAACGCATATCCATTTGATCATTTGCAATAATCTAATGGAAAGATAACCATTAGGTAATTGTGTGAAGATAAATCATAAGCATTGGTTCATTCCTGCATGTTGTTAAGGAGATTAAGAGAGTAAGAGAAGAAAGAGAACCCACTAATTGTAATTATATACAACTTTAAAATCAAGTGAAACTATGTTATGATCTTGGAGGCTCCATTATATATAAAGAGATTGTATCACATGAGTTCACGACATTTTTTATAAACCCCTTATGCGTACATTTTTTACTGTTGGGAATCCTACATTTACTATTTTAGATACCCTTCTATAAAAAAACAACTAATAAAATACCCTTAGTGCCAAATTCCAACATATATTTTGACAACTCCTCATTTTAAATGCCCTTACATAGAAGCATAGTTCCTAATATTCGCGTACGTCCAATTTACTGGACGTACGCGAACGTTTGCAAACCTACACGTATGATACGCGATATTCGTTTGACTTCTGTTTTTTTTGGGGGGGGGGGGTTTAATTTTTGATATTCATAATTCTTTGTGAATAGAAGTGACCTTTGACACTCTCTCTCTCTCTCTCATGAGAACTAACAGATCTTCTCTCTCTACAAAATCTAGATATCTAATATACATATTACACACTCCCTCACACAAACAAAACCCATAGCTCCTCTCTCTCTCTCTCTCTAGAGTCTAGATATACACTCAACCACTATTTCCTCACACATGCAAATCAGGGTTTCTCTCTCTCTCTCTCTCTCTCTCTAGAGTCTAGATACACACTCAACCACTATCTCCTCACACATGCAAATCAGGGTTTCTCTCTCTCTCTCTCTCTCTCTCACACACACACACACACACACAATGTACACCATATGTATATATCTATGTACCGTGTATGGATTTCAATCATACTTGGACCCTTTTCACGTATAAGTATGATACAAATATTGGCGTTTGAATATGACACAAATGGGACGTATGGCTAGAACTATGCATAGAAAACACATGTATGTTTTATATATGTGTGTATGTATGTATTATATTGTATTGCATATGTTGTATATATTTTATCTATGGGTTGTGTGTATGTATGTATGTGTTTTTTTTTTGTGTGTGTGTGTGTATGTTCATCATAGGTACTTATTGTATTGCATGTATATATGTGTTTTGTGTGTGTGCGTGCGTGCGTGCGTGCATGTGTGCGTGTGTGTGTGTGTGTGTGTGTGTGTGTGTGTGTGTGTGTGTGTGTGTGTGTATTGTATTGTGTTATATGTTTGTTTATGCATGTATGTATAGTATTGTATGTGTTGTATACCTTAGTGGTATGGCATGTGTGTATGTATCTATGTGTTATGTGTATGTGTGTATAGTGGCTCGTGTCTATTTGCATCTAAATCATAAAGATGCTTGGCGGGGGGATCGCGGCCACAGACGGTGCAAGTTGCTCAGCTGAGGGTGATGCGATCTGCGTCGTTCAATCTGGATAAAAAAAAGTGCACCATCAAAAAATCTTATTTTTGGTCACCCAACTCAAAGGCAGTGCCTGACCAATTACCTGACTCTAATCAAGTATTTGACCGTTTCAGAGGCAGGCAAGTTACAAGTACGTCATAAATTGAAATAATACTAAAAATAAATGGCGTAGTGATTAGAGTCATTCCTTGGATTCGATAGGTGCAAAGTTTGAATCTTTGTTGCCTCTTAGTGAGAAGAGGGTTCATTTTGCTTATTGGTCAAATTTGGGGTCTTTTAGGTTTTCTTCTTCTTCTTCTTCAACTTCTTCCTTTTTTATGGTTTGGACATTTGGTTTTAGGTATGTTCTCACTTTACACTTCATTTACATTTAAGGGGCGGCAATAATGCTATTGAATTCAACACCTTAACGGTTGAACTGCAAAAGCACAGCTTAACGGTTTAAACGATTCAATTCTGTTCATTTATAATGGTTTGAAACCACAGTTAAAACAGTTTGATGGTCTTAAGATATTTTAAATATTTTTCTAAACAACCTTTTCATTTTAAGCCTAATTCTCACATTTAGGGAAAATATTTTTTTTAAATAATTAAAATTAAAATTTTGACCTAAGTTAAAAACCAAAACTAAACCACACAAACCACAGTTTTAACAGTTTGGATTTTTTCTAACAGTTCAATTTAAATGGTTTCATGGTTCGGTTTGGTTTGGGTCAACTTTCAAAATATTTAAACGGTTCGGTTTTGACACTTTGGAACTAACCCAAACTATTGTCGATTGCTATTTGTAGTTGTAGGCATGCACATGTAGAAAAGATCAATTGAATTTTGAAGGCTTGACTTAAGGGAAGGGA
The DNA here is from genome assembly GCF_043228905.1 of Azolla caroliniana. Classification (NCBI taxonomy): domain Eukaryota; kingdom Viridiplantae; phylum Streptophyta; class Polypodiopsida; order Salviniales; family Salviniaceae; genus Azolla; species Azolla caroliniana. The sequence goes on from NW_028230453.1 coordinate 1,527,020, forward strand.
ATGTCATAATAGGAGAGACTTGGGGATGCCATGGGATTCCAGCAACTAGCAATTGATTCTTGCATGTCTATATTTGAGGAAGGGATAGAAACAAGCAACATGGGAAGCCAAAAAAACATGAGCCAAATTTTACGTTAGACCTAACGTTTAGGGTTTACTAAAGTGGTAAAGATTCTTTTACTAATAAAGTCTCAAGGGTTGAATCATTATTTGGTTTGATAGCTTCTCTATTTAAACTTTATGCAATTTCATCAGCAATCATCATGAATACTCCATTGTTGTAAGAAGTTCCTTCAAATGCTCAATAACTTCTCACATCACAACATTATTTAATGAGGACGAGATTAATATATGATTGATTCAATATGTGAAGGTTATCAAGCATTATATGTGCTACATGGGTCAAGCCACATTTGGCATACATATCAATCACACTATTGGGAATACAACATCTCTTTCTAGTACACTTTTTCCTAAGATTATATAGCACACAACAAACTAACACATGCAAAACCAACTTACTATAATAATGAAACATGTTTCAAATCAAACCACCATTACACAAGGTTCAAATGATGTTTCAAACAAAAAATAATTCATTAGACTAGAGGAAAGTAATGGAAACTATTCTATGTTACAACACATACATACATATTTATTCATCAATTGACTAGACTATCTCCCCTCTCTAAAACGACGACTCTACAACTTAAATATGTTTAATATGTTTAATCATTGAACCACCTGACCTTCCAATTGTTACATATCCGTTAGTGTAAGCAACAATCTACTTATTATTGGCTTTAAATTTCTCTCTATTTAACTACTATATTGAGCACACAAGAGTTTAAAAGCAAACACATTTTGGGAAGCAATAGGTGCATTGTACACCGTTGAGAAGCATACCATTTGAGGTATAATATATTCTTTACTATCTCATTCAAATATCTAATATTTTATTGTACCTCAAATGGTATTACATTGAAACTTAAACCGAACCCCAAAACCATTTACACCAAACCGTTACAAAAAAATTAAGCTCAAACCAAACGGTTTTAGAGACTTTGAAACCGTTAAAACCGTGGTTTTGTAGTTCAATTTTGGTTTTCATGTTAGGTTCAAATTTAAAATCTCACATTAATTTTTAAAATTATAAATTTTTCAATAATTTAAATTTAAAATTTTCAAAATCTAAAGTTTTTTCATAAAATGTCAAAATTAGGCTTAAAATGTTCAAAAACATATTTAAGGAAATTATCAAGTGTTAATCTGAAACCGTTAAACCATTTGAATCATGGTTTAAAACCTTTTAAACCGAAAACTGTTAAAGTGATAAAGGCTCGAACCGAACCAAACAAAATAGGTAGCCCCCAAATCGAACTAAACCAAAACCGAACCGTTTACAAAAACTTAAACTTGAACTAAACCAAACCAAACCATTTAAAATGTTAAACCGTGGTTTCACGCTATGTGGTACGGTTCAATCCAAACTTGAGGAGATTTTGAGGTTGCCTTTGACCTTCCTTCAATGTCTTAATGACAACAAATAGAGAACTATGGACCAAATAAGGAACTTTAGTATCACAATAAAGCACCATATATTGGACAATAAGATTCCTAAAGAGTCATTCTCTTATTAAGTATCACAAACAAGTGACATATTGCAGTCCTAATTACAATTAGAAAATCTTGTTCAGAAGTAAAGTGTGACCAATCCAAAACCAAAAGGATTACGAACTCATATAGGAACTAGAGGAACTACTATTCCAAGTAAGTGCATTTGAGGTAGATTCTAAGGTGTGCGTTGGACCATGGTTCAATATCGGTCGATCAGGACGTGAAGTGGGCAATGGTAGGAGGCGACCTTCTATAAGAATGTGTCGGACATCTCTCATGGTCAGCCGACACTCCACATCCGGGTGGCAACAACTTAGTGCCACATGAATGATCCCTCTCCACATCATCATCACCTTCTCAAACTCATCATGTATGCCATGGGCATCACATTGCAAAATGCTAGGGTCAAGTGAATCCATGAGATTGTCATTCATATGAAGTGTCCACACCCAATCCAACAAGTTCACCTCTTCGGGGCTGAGGCTGAAATCAAGAACACGCCTACCACATGCAACCTCGAGAGCAAGGATGCCGAAACTGTACACATCGGCTTTCTCCGTTGCTCGCCCCGTGTAGACTAGCTCGGGTGCCATGTATCCCATGGTGCCCGCGGCTGTCGTGGTCGCCCATATCTTCTCATGCGACACTAGCCTCGCGAGACCAAAGTCCCCGAGCATTGGTTCCCAGTCTTTGTTCAACAAAACATTAGCTGCCTTCACATCTCTATGGATCACACAACCACCTAGACCTTCGTGTAGATATTCCAATGCGGTCGCCACGCCCACCAGTATCTTCCGTCTCCACTCGCTAGTTAGCACTACGGCCCCTCCCTCCATCCCATCCTTCGTGAAAAGTAGCCTCTCGAGGCTACCATTGTCCGCATACTCGTACACCAACAATGCCTTCCCTTTCTCGTAGCACCAACCTCTCAACCGCAACAAATTGCGATGCCGAATGCTGCTTATAATGCTCACCTCCGATGCAAAAGACGCTTCCCCGCCTTCTTTCACATTCTCTTTCAGTTTCTTGATGGCCACTACCTGCCGAGATGTCGGACATTCATCATTGGGCAATATACCCTTGTAGACCTTACTGTACCCACCTTCTCCAAGCAGCATTTTGTCACTGAAGTTGTGGGTGGCCCTCTTCAACATATTGTAGCTAAATTGTTGGATGCCCGCCCTGGCTGCCGTATGTGCGGCATATAGTTCAGATTTCTTCGGCCGCGATATGCAGTGCAATGCTCCACAGCCATTCCTGTAGACAATGATGGTAAATCCCATAATGACCATAAGGAAAAGAAGTGAAAAGGAGATGCCCAAAATTAACCCAAAATTCCAGGCTTTTTTGGGGACCTGTGGATGTGGATACATGTTAGGATTGTAGGACAGAGAATCACTAGAAGAATCGTTGGTCTCATAAGATGGCGAGTGGCTCGGAGAAATGTCGATGAACTCAACCTCATCGAAGGTCGAGAAGTCCCATGAGTAGATAGCATAGCCAGAGGGCAGCTTATCATTTGCAATATCGGTAGATCCACTTGATGCCGTGATGCCCACCCACATGGATGTGTCATTAAACACACTAGGATCAATGGAAGCTTGCAATATGAGGGATTCACTCGTGCGGTTGAGCGAATTATCATAGATAGACATGTTCCCATAGTTCATCAACCAAACCTGGACAAGGTTTGTGGAGGCATTGAATTCGATCCACGCTTGAAATGTGAAATTTCGATGGAAAGAGAGCGGATTGTTGTCGCCGGAGGTATCCATTGTTTGGATAGATTGCAAGCTATTGATGTCAATTCCGACATGGCTAGAGCTCGGGTCGTCAAATTGGGATGATTGCGCAATATCAAACTCGACTGCGAAAAAGTTGTGACCAGGGAAGGAGGTATGTTGGATGAAGGTGTCATTGGAGAGGCCAAGGTAGCCACCAGCACTGGCATGTGGGAATGCCTTGTCTTGTGCAATGAAGAAGGCCATGCCTTCTCCACTCAGATTGCATTGGGTGATTATCTGGAAGGAGAAGGATGTGTTAAAAGAGACAATGGCGCCCCTATCGGTGAAGAATTTTACGGATTCTTTAGAGACAATACGGCCGACACTTCGATTGTGATTACTGGTTTGGCTGGGGTCTGGGATGAGCCACACGACATTGGTTTGCTCGCTTGTAGAATACGCCGAGCCACTGGGCACAACGACTGCTGTTGTTCCAGAATATGCCTCACCACTGGGCACAACTGAGATGTCGAACATAGAGAAGAAATCGGCCGATCTTGGACCAAAGGAGAGGTTGTAAGGCATGGCCATGGTCAAATGTGTCGACGACGATCCGAGAAAGCAAATGTCGAAGAGGATGATGGCCGACTCGGGCAAAGCGGTCTGCAGTAGCCATACTAACCCAGCCATATTACCAATCTTGGATTGCATTCTCCTTGGCATTGATGATGTAGAGGGCAGTCTCACCATGATGAAATGCCAATCCAAGTCTTTTGTTGTGGCACTAGGATGAAGAAGAAGAAGAAGTTGATACGATCGAAATAGGTCTGACACCGTTAACCTTTCTATGCATCAAAACTTCGGGTTTCAAACCTCGCTCGAATTCAATGCCTCCACAAACCTTGGCCTTCCCAAAGGCACCTTCATTCTATATAGCTCCTCTCATGGTCATATTGGATCCACATAAATAGATTGAAATCAGTTGATACGATCGAAATAGGTCTGACACCGTTAACCTTTCTATGCATCAAAACTTTGGGTTTCAAACCTCGCTCGAATTCAATGCCTCCACAAACATGGTCCAAGTTTGGTTTGTGAACCCATTATGCAATTTCTCTTGATCACACACATGAATCCCCAAACTTGCAAGCTTTAATCAATCCTAGTGTCTTTAATTACACATCCCTCCTATCCTATCCTATCTTGTCTTGATGTTCAACAAATGCTTTAGTTAAAACACCCATACTCAACAAACGCTTGTAGTTAAAGATTCATGAAGAGACACATTGCTATATAGTATAAACTTGTAACTCTACGTATTCAGCTTGAAAATGACCATTTTTAAAAAGCCTTGACCAAAACAAAAAGTTTATAAACTTGTAGAGAAACTAGAGGACCTATCCCCACCAAGAGGATTTTATGTTCACACACTCTAGGATGTTAGGGTTTTCCATCATTGATCTAGTGAGATTACACAAATTCGAACATGAGACTAGTGGAATTGCATTCCATTTTATGAGAACATGTCAATATTATTTCCTTTGTTGTTTTGTATAACTTATGTAATCAATGGTATATTGTATGTATCATGATATATTGTGCAAACAAGTAGAAATGTGGTAATATACATATACAAACAATGACACAATGTTGTTATGAAGAAAAAATTGTAGAAAATTCCAATAGCAAAAAGATTATCCAACAATACATTGATTGCCTTGACATATCTTTATGGACCACACATCCCCCTAGACCTTTATGTAGATATTCCAATGTGGTCGCCATGCCCACCAGTATCTTCCGTCTTCAGTTGCTCGTCTGCACTAAGCTCATGGCCTCGATCTTATCCTTCACGTAAAGAAGCTTCTCAAGGCTTCCATTGTCAACATACTCGTACACCAAAACCTATCCTTTCTCTAGTCACACACATCCACCGAAATCTATGCTTTCTTTAGTGACAAATCCACCAAAATCTATTCAAATTCGTCATTGTTTCTTTTGTATCAAGGTGTTACTACTGCTTAATTACTTCCATTTTAGCATTTTTGGTGGCTCGTGTTTTTAGCCATAACTCTTCTATTGTATGTATGTGAATGGGGAGATGGATCATTGGATGCCCAAATGTTATTATTTTTTAACACTGTGTGAAAAGGGTCACACACTTCTATGTATTTACATATGTATACTCCCTTTTAATAGCCACACAAAAAAGAACACAATGCCGGCTCTTAGAGCAAAGAACAAAATTTTGTGAGACCTATATTTAGCTTCTTTGAGTCCTCCATGATCGCCTCTGTGTATGTCAGTAGAACGTTCACATCTTGGACTTCTAATTTAGATTATACTGCATCCTTGGATTGGAGCTTCTCATTTAGATTATACTCCATGCTTGGATTGGAGCTTCTAATTTAGATTCTGGTGGGGTTCCAGAGCTTCTCATTTAGATTATACTCCATTCTTGGATTGAAGCTTGTAATTTATACCATACTCCATCTTTAATCCATTGATGAGGTCAATTCTACCTCTTCAATCAAAGAAAATTAGAATTCTAGTACATGTTTTTTTAAAAGAGCTACTATATGATAGACTCATTTCTTACTTTCTAGGAATTTTTCTTTTTCGCCGTTATTGAACTAATTTCATTGCAATCATTATGCAATTTATAGACTAGAAGATTAAGGGAATGAGAGAAGAAAGAGAACCCACTAATTTGTAATTACATACAACTTAATCAAATGAAATTATGTTATGATTGATAACGTGTTCATGTGATATCATCCATCATTTATCATCATGTACCTATACAACAAAACCGCATTTTAAGATAAATCTATCCACACCCAAATATCACATGATGGATAGGAATGCTAACAACCAAATATCGAATATTAGATTTTATTTTAAGAGAATAGATCCACTATGGCTCTCTCCAAGTTGAATGCTCACAATGAATAGGTTGATCTTGGCTTGCAATGGAGGTTAATGATCAGATCGGCATTTTTTGGCCACTTTTTTGGCTCATTCAAATACTTGTCATTGAGGCCTTCAAGTTTATGTTAATTCTTGATGTAGGTTTTTATGTTTGTTTAGTGAGGTGAAATCACTGCTTTTTTATGGAACCTTACCTATGTGTTACCTTTTATGCAGAACCTTACCTATTCGTGAATGTGCCTATGTCATGTGGCACAAAGGTGGTAAATTTTCTAATGAAAAAACAATGGATTTTTGGCAAGGACTTTTGGCTGTAGAAGTGAAAGTGAAGAAGTAGAGTCTAGGACTGGGATCATATGGGGAGAAATACAGAAACTTTATGGGCATTTGAAGAAAATACAAGAAAACTTTATGAGTGTTGGAGCATTTCTGCCAAATCTCACTTTGGAATCCATCTTAAGTCCAATGCCGACAATGTCTTCCAAAGAAGATCATTTGGTGAAGTCTTGTACAAACCCAAGCTTTTGAAAATCTCTTGAAGTGATTAGACAAAGGATTCATTGTTTCAATGAAAACATCTACCAAATGAAACAGATTCTCTTATATTGTGTGATCTCCTTTCCAATCATTAAGGAAACTTTTTTTAATGTCCTACTTCTAACTTAGAATGCATTTGAAGTTTGCTAAGAAAAATAATACTATATTGCCTACTAATGCCAACCTTTCTTTATATCTCAAAAACGGGGTAGACACACATCTTTTTAAAGATCCGCAAGAGACTAACTATGATGTATGTATGGCACAAGGCCAAGACTATAGTGAGGATTGAACTTGGGTTACCTCAATTTTATGACATTGAGATGCTACAATAGTGGGAGCCAAAGGATTCATGTTCATTGCATAATGAGAGTGAGAAATTGAGGAAAATGAAATTCTACGTCCATATTCGCTATTTTGGGTTTCACATGTGTGAATGACTTCATTTTCCAATAGATATTTATATGGAAGGAGTGGAATTTTCACATCTACATGTCAACAATAAATATGAAGCATCCAAATTACAGATCAAGGGATAGCAATAGGGGTCATATACATAGGCAGCACCTTTTGAGGATAAAGTGCATGATTCAATCTTGAGTTTTCCAAGGTGGAAAATAATGTTTCTACTTGGAATTAAAATTAAACAGACTTCTTGGTCGCCATAGCATACCACCTACTAATTGGCTTCATAGCATGGAGTTTAATTTTAAGAAGAAAAATTAGTATTAATTTCAAAGCTGATAAAGGCTTAATTTACAGTAGTTGCAGATCAGTTGGTATACTCCATTATGAATAAATTGAGTTAGATTACCGTGAGTAGTCATGATAGTTTCAAAGAGCCACTTGAGCATTCAAGGATTGCTTCAACCTCTTGTTGATCTCCAAACCAATCGTGCGCAAAGAAACAACCATTTTGAATGTGAAATCTTGTAAAAGAGCCAAGCATTAGTGCTGTCTTATACCCATTGCTGAATTTGTGATGTTGGGAACTTAAAATCTACTTCATGGAGGATGACAATAAGACACTCCATTAATAAGTGTATTGGTTCCCAAGTACATGCTTCTCTTTCTCCAGCTGAGGCTCATATTACTTTAGTGTGATTATACACCAAGGAACGATATAATGGAAAATATATATACACACTACAGAACAGGTAGAGATGATTCGACCAAACGGCCTCCAAGTTCCATATTCCAAGCTTTATCTACAAGAGGCGCCAGTTCTCTGCGGCAGAGTATAGTAATTCGTCAAGAATCAGTATTGCAATGGAGAAAATGATCATTTACTGAATTCCGTTTTTCAAAACCATGGTTTTTTAACAAATTATATTTACTTCAAATCATGGCTCACGATGAGCAATGTTAACTCTTTCTTTAACCTTCCAAGCATTCTCACAACATCTGCACGAGCTTTCCAATCTAATCATTCAGAAAAAAAGATTTAATGAGAATGTTAGACCAACATTGTGAATTAAAAAGACAAAAATAATGTAACCATCATTCAATCAAATTCGTAAATATTTGTCTTGTTTCATATTTTCAAATGTGTGAAAGATATTTACCTGGTTAAACAATATTAAGACTGAATCGAAATTTGAGAAAAAAAAAATCAAAGACATTCAGCAAAATTTGTAATAACTTGTCATGTTTTTATATCAAATGCCTGAAAATATTTACCTAACCCAGCAAGTGGCTCATCTAGGAGTAACAATTGGGGTCGGCGCACCTGTAGAGAAGCATCAGAATCATTGTTGAATAACATAAATGGAGGACGTTGAATACACATTTGTGCAAAAGTTCATATATATACTACATATGAAGATTAAAGAATAATTTTTAAGTTTACTAGGGCTATTTCTGGAACTCATCTGATGTTATGTGTTGTCAATCAGATATTTACAAGGACATAGTTAGAAAACGTGGACTTCTGAGTGATTAAAAAGGCACTTTCCATTATAAGGAAATTATAATGTATGTAACCATTCGAAGATTCTTAAGCATAGTTTATCATTATCGCATCTTCTCTAAATAATCAACAATTAAAGTCAACTATAAAATGTATCCTTTGGATTGAAATATTCCAATTCTGAAACAATATTTCATTTGATATCTAAGTACATTTGATGAATTCGACCAAGTAACTTTTGCAAACAGAAAAAAACAGCGAAGAAACCTGTTAGTATCTTAAAACCACATGCAAGTTTATAAGTGTGATGGAATCTTGGACTTATTCAATGCCAATATTTAACTGCAAGATGGAACATTGTGCCAACTTTAGCCCATGGTTCCTCATGATGAGAACAAATAATCTATGTGCTGATTTAATCCTCGTAGTATTTGATGGCCTGAAGAATATGGAAATTCAACTTCTATTATTATTTTATTGCATCATTTTGTTCAATGTTTGATACTCACTCTTTTACAGATGTGAAATTATGGTTCTATTGGATTTAGTTCAACGTGTACATTAATATCAGGATTCAGAACACTCACAAGTTGAACAGCTAGAGCAAGGCGGCGCTTGTAACCATCGCTTAGAGAACGGGGATTTGCATCCCATGAAATCCCATTAAGACCAACCTACAAGAACTTTAAAATCCTCATAAAAACAGCATTTTTTTAAGAAACTCACACAATACCTGAAATCCAAGAACAATCTTGGTAATGGAGAAAAACAACATAAATTTCAAAATATGAAAGCATCGTACCGCAAAAGAAACCTCATGAAGTCGCAAGAAAAGCTGTTGCATCATGAATGGATCTTGTGATCGAGAAGGCAATCCAAATGTCAACTCTGCCAATACAGTATCAGCCACAAAATACCTGTATGCATGGACAATCTCTTTTATGATATCCTAGACCAGACTTACCTTCCGACATCAAACGGCGCTACCTAATATTACAAATCAAACCAGTAAACAGATATACATATACAGCAATGTTCAATATGAATTCTCTGTACGCTTAAAGTAATTCAGGAAAACAATTTCCTTCAAAGGTGTGTTTATTGTGCAAAGTGTTATCGTCCACTGAGACTGTTCTCTTGTTTACCAGCTCCGGTTATACATCAGTGCCAAAACTCAGTAGCTAAGTTTTGTGTACCTATGGGCCATTATGCTATATTATATAGTATCTTAGGCATAAACAAAGAAATAAAGAGTAGGAAAGTTAGTCATCAAATCTGAGGTGCATATCTGGAAAAAGAAAGCTGTTTATTAAAAATAGCAGAATCATGGGGCACAAGTTTTAAGCAGTTCTTGTGAACGGTAACTTTGCAGGGATCTTTGTTCCTAGCTTCTCAAGTCTTGCTGGCTGATTCTACATAGACACTTTGTAATCTTAGATTTGTTAGTGATACAAAGAAATACCTACATAGACATCATACTTTGGGAACTATGTGTATAATTGTACTTGTTTTTCTGCAGCTCTTTATTCTTGCTACTGCTCAATATGTACCAATTTGACAAAATCTTCACAACTCCAAGAATGACCCATAAATGTATACCAAATAGCCCTCCCTGTTCAACTCTATGTAACATTGTCGCCTTCCAAACATGATACAGTGACTCTGAGAAGCACCAGTTAGCCAATATCCATTACAAAAATATACACATATATCATCATATAAGCCCAAAGTATGACCACCATGAATCTCTTGGTTGAAGAATGATGCTGTTATCATTCAGCCTCTTTTCAAGTAAACCACAAATGATCAAAATGAGTGCATTTCATATATGACAAGCCATCAAAACATCCATTCCAATATCCTAGATGAATTCTCCAAAATCAGGATCAAGCTATATATTCTCATAAATTAAGGAAAGGTGAAACAAAATCTGCTTCCAGAGTTTCCGCTTCCTGACCTATTGGTTCTAAATTCAAACCCTATCAGATACATCATAGGTGGAGATGAATGCCTTTATGAAGATAGAGTAGGTCTAGTCTCTACAAGGTTTAAATGAAATGAGCAAGAAACGCCATGCTGTTGAAAGTATGGCATTTGTTAGACAAATAGGCAATGCAATGCCCTTGCAATGAAAAATGAGTAAAGAACATTGTTTAATAGCTGCAATCATACCTCTCAGGAAACTGAAAAACAATGCCAGTGTGTCTTGGGGTCAACCCTTGTTCTCCCTCTTTTTCTCCTTCTTTGTTAATTATAACAGATCCTTCTGTTGGATTCGCTAGACCGGCAAGAACCTGCAGTAAGATTAGCAATTACTCTCTTTTTCCCAAACAAAAGAGAACCTTCCTGAACTACAACTTTAAGCAAAGCATGCCTGGAGAAGGGTGGTCTTCCCACTTCCACTTCGTCCAAAAATAAGACCTAAACTGCATCAAATTTGCAGAAACAGAAATTAGACACACAATTGAGATACTGTAACCATTCGGTTAAGTGCACACTTGGGGCTTTTTACATGATTTTTTTTCCCCAAAATGTTTTTCTCTGCACATTTTCAGAAAATACAGCCCCCACATCCACTCTAATCACTCCATGATTATGATTAGACCCACATTGCTACTGTAATCACTCCCACGTTGCTCCCCACGCAGCTGTTCACCACTGATGCATAGATCACTGCCAGATTTTGTTGCAATCATGAAGGTTTCTAATGTACTATGTATAAAGCATGTTTTCTGAAAAAATGCATAATTGTATGATTAGACCCACATTGCTACTGTAATCACTCCCACGTTGCTCCCCACGCAGCTGTTCACCACTGATGCATAGATCACTGCCAGATTTTGTTGCAATCATGAAGGTTTCTAATGTACTATGTATAAAGCATGTTTTCTGAAAAAATGCATAATTGTAGCAGAAATTTGTCAATATTTGGAAAACATTGTGAAGGTTTCTTTTAAAAAAGTGATTTGTAACAGAATTTTATGAATGTTTTACAAAAAATTGTGGATGTTTCTATTAAAAATTGATTTGTAATAGAAATTTGTGAAGCTTTTTATAAACATTTGTGAAGGTTTCTATGAAAGCATTGATTCGTAACATAAATCTCAAAATGTAATAGTAATTCCCAAACACTGCAATTATAAATTGAATAAATTGTTGTTTCTCTTCAAAGATTGATTTGTAAATCTTTGCCAATGCTTTTTGTAGAAATCATCAGATTTATATGTAAATTGACTCCTCTAACATAAGAAATCATGATTTTTTTATGATGATCGGGCTTTTTACATGAAATTAGCTCCTCTAACATAAGAAATCGTGATTTTTTTTATGATGATCGAGCTTTTTACATGAAATTAGCTCCTCTAACATAAGAAATCATGATTTTATTTTTATGATGATCAGGCTTTTTACATGAAATTAGCTCCTCTAACATAAGAAATCAACCTTCTAATAGAGCATTTTGCTTGTTGTGCATCAGTTGGGTCCTCTAACATACGAAATAAACCTTCTAATAGGGAATTTTGCATGTGCATCTAATTGGATTGCACTTATTTGTGAGGATTTTTTCCTAGTGCTTTGGCATTCCTAATGAATGGAGGGCTAGAAATAATGTTTGGAACAAAATTTCTATTATGGATGATTTTCTTGTTTGTGAAAGTTTGGAACATAGTTCCAATTTTGTTTGATGTAATTTTGTCATGAAACAATGTGATTTTCTTGATCTGGATTTTGACCCCTATAAAAAGGGCACTTAATTTAATGGCACACTGAAGTGGGCACACCGAATGGTTGCTGTAATAACAGGGAGAGGGATTAGATTTTGTTGAAAAAAAAATAGGGTGGCCATAAAGCATCATGTCCAAAATCAAGCATGTATTCATGATTGTCTCAATACAAAACAGGAGCTGTTATTCGTGCCACATTCAGTCGCAGCTTTTCTTTTGTTGTAAAATGATTACCCATAATTTGAGGTAATTTTACAGTACTCTATTCTTTCTCCTTTAAAAGCATTGAATTGAAAGAGAATAATTCGTGAAGGGAGAGGAGGCTATCTTAATCAACATACTTCACAAGATTACGTTCTTGCAATTTAATGGGTTATTTTTCATCAAGACTAGTGTAGTCCAATCGACAATTGGATGGTATGCAGCTAGGGAGAATCATCAATGCACAACTCAGACAACAATTAGCTTATTAATACCACGGTTATCACCCTATTGGACAAGTCCTGTCATACTTGACACCTTGAATACTTAAATCACCATGGTTTCGTAGCAACATGCTCTAGAATCTTGCACTGCAGGCCCCACTTCCACTAGATCCATTTTGAGAAATTGGAATGGATCAAATAGATATTGAATGCCAACATGAATACATAAATTTTTCCTCGGCTAGGGTTACACCTTGGCTGTTGCACCTGTGATTAATGTGCATCATTTTAAGTTATATTTCAGACATGTTAGAGAACTTTATTCCTGATTATCTTTTCACTCTCAATCTCAAAGACCTCCACCACTTGCAGATAGAGGGCCAGTGCTTGTCTGTGCACATGTGATGCACACTCCACGACATCTTTCATAAACTTGACATGAAGAGCACAAGATAGGTGATGGAGTCAATGAAGACAAGAAAAGGAGCTCCTAATGCTGGTTCACAACATGGAAAATGTTGATTCACATCACCATCATATTTGACATCAACATTGATATTATCCCCATTCACATCATTCACATACCCCATATCATCATCATACTCAACAGAAGTAATATCATGATAAAGTGATTGATTTATCAAGATCCTATGAGAAAATCTATCTAGCATATAAGTGTTACTTATAGTATTTACATTGCTTCATAAAGTAAATGCAATAGGTTCAAAATCGTACATTATGCTTATTTGGAAATCACATTTTGAGAATGGGAGCATGTGCTTGTTTTGGAGGTGGTTTCATACCGTGTTGCCACTGTGTTTCATAGGCAACAGGAAAAGCAATATCGGTCCAAATGCTACAACTTCACCGACCAGGCTTCAAATAAGGAAAACTTTATGGCATGAACTACATACACATTGTCGAATTTCAAGATCATGGCAATTCTAAACTGCTTTGCAAATCACATTTTGAAAATGGGATCATGTGCTTGTTTTGGAGGTCGTTTCACATTGTGTTGCCAGTGTGTTTCATTGGCAACATGAAAAGCAATGGCAGTCCAAATTTATCGAGAACTGAATTGATATTATGGACTGCATTCCTCTGCTCCACTGACTGAATGGTGTTGTTATTCTATCTATTCCCTACTGAAGCTGAATGCTGAGCCAATGCTGATGTAGATGAATCGCTGGACCAAGCCTCAATTGCTGTGTGTGTAATTGAATAAAAGTTAAAACAGGTTCAGTGAAACTGGTCACTGTAGCCCAAAGTGCAGCAACATTTTATATTTCCACGCCCAATATAATGCAATATCCTTAGGAACTTGATAACAAAATTTAGACGAAACTGTTACCGTTAAAGTTAGTTGTTCATATCTCTCGAGTTCATGAAGAACTAAAGAGTTTGCACAATATTCTTTTGAAAATATTGTTTCTTAGCGCTTCACCTTTGATATCATGAAAGAAATGAGCGTGCAGTGGAAAATAACAAGTAAAGAAAGAGACCAATAGATTGAAAAAAATTGTTACTGATCTTGCCCAGGAATACAAGCAGCAGTACACATTTTCGCCCATCCATACATTCTAGCAAGCTTCAATGACAATCTCAATGACAGATGCAAGACTGATAGTGAATTAATACTTAAGGAGTGGAGAGGCCTGCTTATATAGTTGAGAAACCTAATCCAGCTCATGGTGGGTGAAAAACCTAATCTAACCTACCTCACGGAGTAAAGGTGAGAACCATAATTCAAAATAATCAATGTATCTCATAACCATCATGGTTCACAAACAATTAGACACTTTCTATTGTCTAAACTGAGTATCCTATAATCTTGTAGTGTTGGTTACAGCAATCGGATGCTAAGTTACCAAGAAATGGGCATTTAAAATATCTCTAACAGTTTCACCAGTCACAAATGCCAGACAGAGGGCAGATATGCTGTATAGCTAAATGACAAGAAGAAAAGAAGAAAAATTTTGACATCAAAAAAACACCATCTAAGTTGTGGATATGATGCATTGCATGATAAATGCAGTGCATAAAACGAAATGCATTGCATTGTGTGTGTCCATTAGTTCTGTCATAATCCCCAATTTTGCCATCACTATGACCATCTTTGTCATCGTCGTCATTCTCGAGGGAGTTCCTTTGTTCTTCTACTGTGTTTCATGTGTCGGTGGGTTTCCTCATGGAAGTTATACGTGTGCCAGTCGGCTTTCTCACGAAAGTTAGACATGTATTGATGTCTCCATGGAAGGTATACATGTGTGGGTATGTTTTTGCACTGGAAATTATACGTGTTTTATTGTGAATTTACCTCCGGGGTTACAAAAACACCCTTGGGGTTTATAGGTATCCTTTCCTAAAAACACAAAACTACGTACCCTAAACAGAAAAAAACAGAACCTCTCTCCTCTGTTCTCAAGTTTATTTCACATGATATTAAAGAGAGAGAGAGGGAGAGAGGGAGCGCTCACCTGTTCTGAGGGAGGGTAAATGTGACGCGATCTAGAAGGTTCACTTCAGTACCAGGAGGACGATAGCTTACTCCACGTACCTGTTCAAAAAGATCAGAAGAAGATCGTTTTATCTCCTACGGGAGACCATAACAAATGATATAACACAAGGAAGGAAATGAACGAATCAGACAGATGTGGTAGGAGAACCTGTACAAAATCTCTTCTCATTTGTTGAGAAGAGCAGCGAGGAAAGCTAAGAGAAGCTCTGGAGGCGAAGGAAACAGAGTCCACCGCCATAGCCATCTTCTGCCTCTGCCTCTGCCTCTGCCTCTGCCTCTTCTTTTTCTTTCTTTATTTCTTTCTTCTATGATCATTTTCTTTATTTCCAAAAATGCCCCTCCAAGTCTTTTCACATATTTCTCTGGAATGCCCACCCTATCTTGCCATCAAAATAACATCCCTCACAAAACTTGCCAAATCTGAGAAATGTAACTCTGAATCGAACAAGCAAATCGGACACATTGTATGAAACGATTAGTAGTATCTATCTTCCACTTGAACGATACAAAAAAGAAGCTATTGTTTGTTGCCTGTTAGTGAACTTTTACAACGAGAAGAAATTTTGACGAGCAACAAGATTCAAACTTTACATCTCTAGATTCAACGTCCTTTCATTGGGATGACTCTTGTTCAAAAAGGCTGAGAGTAATTCTTAAAAAAGGAACCTTCTTTTGTCCCTAGGTCCCCCATTATGGACCTAGGACATTTCATCCCTATGTGACGTGTCATCGGATCTAGGTGTTTCTTCCCTAGGAGTGGTAAAGGAGGGCTATAAAAGTAAATAAGGAACAAAGAAGGATAAGGAGGAAGAGAGATGAGCGCATCTCTATTGCATCTGTTGCAACATTTGCTAATCATCATCAACAATCGATGCCCGATGTCGAACCTGCAACTGCATGGCATTGAACCTAGGTTACCCCCACACGCCCCGACCCCCCTATTTTGCCCCCTTTACTTATTCAATTTCCCATTTCCTTCCTAAAAGACCTATCCAAAGGGAAAAGGCAAGGGGACTTAGCATTTCCTAAATACCCCTCCATTTAAACAAAATACACCAAACACATAAACTTCCAAATATCCTATAAGAATTAAACCTTTGCACATACACATACACATACACGCAAATATACTTATACACATGCACATACATGTGTGCCATAACACGTATACTTATACACATATGTGTGCACATACACATACCCACATTAGTCGAGAATGGAATATTCGATTTCATGCCATAACTAAATTCATCTTCAACAAAGGCCATCTTCCTTGGATCACTGACAAGCAAGAGCGAGGGAGGGAGAAGTAGGGACATAGAGGTAGATAACGCTACATCTACATGTCGACTTCAACGATCGATGCATAACACCGAACATGCAGCTACGTGGCACCAAGCCTAGGTTCCAACACTTATACATACATGTACACAAGTAATCAACATTTGCATACACACATATACATATGTATGCATCTACTTGGGCACATATTGTACTAACACACACTCAATCCTATGTGGTCGTGCGTATCTCCCAAAATAAATACATGAGCATTCACAAACACTTGCACATATATCTCAGGCACTTATTTACACAAACATGCAATTAAACATATACATACATAATACATTGACCTACATATTATTTTCCAATTCTTTAATAACACAATAAACTTATACATACATATGTATACAACATCTTATAGAACTACAATACTACTTATTTACACGTGTGCAACCAACGCAAATAAATGCATAGGCAATTTACATGCATACTTACTATGAGAACACAACAAGATGGTGGATAGTCATATTAATATCCTCGAAACTTGCCATTCACATGCACGCAACACCATACACACAAAATGTGGGGAGTAGAATATTATCCAAACAACTACCCTACATCAAGAAAGCCATTTTCCTTGTTTCGGGTCTCTAGTGAACCCACTTACTCAATTTCATAAGCACGCACATAAATTTGCTACAAGGTTTACCTATTGGATATTGGTTATCTAGTAATCAAAGAACAACACTTTGTTGCCATCAATAAAGTGAAATCTATACATGTTATGCTTTAAACTAAGGATATTGATGAGTTTTAGTTGAATTTGTTATTCAAATTTAACTTGGTACATTGCAAGCTTATCAAACCCTCACTTAACAACAACTTGATGATGCAAGTCAAGCATTCATGATCCAAAATAGTATTGGTAAGTAATCATAAGCCCTCTCTACTCAAGAATGGCTCTCTCAAGCATAAGAAAGACTATAAGGGCACTAGAGTTTCCAGTGGTGAGGTTGGCCAACTCAAATTAATCCTTAAATAATTCAATATCTTGATCAATGATATTGAATTCAATGTTCCATGGGCAAATGAAAGACATTGAGATACGTTACGACTACATTCAAGTGCAATTGTATGCAAAAGTATGCATCTGCAATAGATTATGACTGATGGAAAAAAATGGGATATACTTATGGAAGTGCTTGGAGCAAACAAACTTGGACATTTGTTTTTTGTGCTTATTTAACATCGGCTTGATTCACTGAGTTTGAGGGGGTCTAGATGAAGAAGAATCTCACCATTCGCTTGATGGTATGTCACAGTTGAGCTTGAAGCTCCAACACCTTGTGTATGATTACACACTCCTTAGGGCAAGCTTCTGTTAAAGTCCACAATTAACTTATTGAGTGGTAAATTCCTTTTGTATTGAATGAAGTGGATACCTTAGATATGTCATTCACTCTCCCTTCTTTCATAGATTGTTCCTAACTTCTATGCGTGTTTTTAGAGAAGTTCTATATAAACCATGCTCATTCTCTAGTATAAAGTGTTGGTTATCCTTTATTTAAAGGTGTTTTACGCATAATGTTATTTGTAGCTTCATTGGATAATCGTCCCTATTTTGCTAATACACTTTCTCGGTGAATCTTGTTCTCTTACACATTGCACGCATGTAGAGACACATCCTACTTAATCTATTCAACTACACAAAACTAAATTCTCTACTTCTTTACATGAACTAGAGTATCACGAGCTTCAATATTGCAAGGGCAAGTTGATTGGTTTTTATGGCACGCAGTCATCTTGTCCAAAATTATTCTCACACGAGGTGCAAACATAGTTGAGAAAACCCATGATACACACTATGGTTATGCCTCTAGGGATATTCCAAGAAGTGTGAATTCTATGGCAATATTGTTGCTAAAAAAGGGAGTAAATAATTGCAACAAGCACTGACATGATCCTTATTTACACTAAGCTAAAATAAGAAGAACACGTAAGAACAAAGAAAAACCTCTTGATAAGCTAAAATAAGAACAACACATAAGAACAAAGAAAAACCAATGGCGGGCATATCTAAACCCTTAAAGGGTTTGTTAAATCATATGCATAAGGAGATACAACCACGTCACAAAAAGAGAAAGGGATACTAGTGGTTGCCAAGACTAACAAATGTAAGCAAACCACTCATATATCTACAATTACACCAACAACTAGTAGACGAGTTTAAACCATGGAATAAAGTTGAATGGATGAGCGTACACGGGGTAATGGTTGAAGATATTGATAAAGATATTGTAGCTATTTTCTAAATCAAGAACTATGGGACTACAATCCAAGGGTTGCACAAGGCAACCACCAATATTGGTTATTCACCCTTAGTCGGATCTTCCAATCCATTATGAACAAGTGTTGGAACTTAAAAACATAGACATAGATATCCAAATAAGCCGAAAACACCTCCATGAGAACCAAAAGGTAATGTGTTTATGAAAGAAACCACATTCAATGACTACAGACATGTTGCACATGCTTCCCTAACAAAAAGTCACAAGTAATTCATCGATGATACGTAATTTAAGATCCCGAAAAAAGAAAGGATAGCGCCAAAGAGAATTGTTTGAGGCCCACCACATATTGTGACCACACCACCATAAAACATAAAGGCATATATACAACACAACAATGAGTACCTAACAAAGAGTCTACCCCCTCCTAATAAGGTTGTTTACTGGCCAATAGTCGCACATCAATGTAATATAACTGCCCCAAACTTCATGTTAACTTTCTCATACAACGTAGAAGTTAAAACAACAATGGGCATCATTGTGAGACGAACTAAACTTTAATCTCGCCTACACTGGCCACAAGTTCATGCAAATTCTTCCATTTGAATGACTTGACCATTTTCTTTTTTAGATAGACCAGGAAAGTCCAAGATTTGCACTGGAACATGTTACAATAGTTGGTTTCTTCCTTTTGCTTTTTCACTTTTCTTCCACTTTCACTATCTTACTTTTTTCCTTTTGTTATTTACCCTATTTTTTTACCATAAAATCCATTCCCCCTCTCTTCTTTTCTCTTTCTCTTTGTCCTTTCCTCTTTCCAATTCATTTTTATCTATTAGTCTTTGTTGATGTCCCTCTTCCTTTCTATCATCTCTCCCTTTGAGCTAACACTCAACACCAAGAATAAGCTCGCCTCATTCCAATGGCCACAACCCCATCATTAGTCACCCACCTTGCCCTAGTTAACTCACCAAACCAATCACAACCAATATTAGTGTTTCCTACTCCATCTTCATCTCCCTCATCACTCTCTTCTCATCATCACCATTGTTATCCCATCCCCTTCACAAACCATCACACATTCACTTGTACCACTACCAGACTTCATCATCATCCATGCATTCTTCTTCTTGCTCTCTCTAACAAAAATGCAAACTAGTTCAAAAGGACTATGCCCACCCCCCTACATAACGCTACACTATTGAATTATGGACTCACAAAAGAGCAACAAATTAAAATTAGAGGAGCACTCTCACCAACAATCCTACATTTAGAAGACAAACTCGTGTTCTCAAAAGCGCTTAAAATTGAGCCCAACATGAAGAAAAGAACCCATGCCCTATGAATGAACTACTCTTCAGAATTAAAATGCATCCAACGCACAATTTGCTCTAGCCAAAAGCATGTTCATGCATCATACAACTATCCTAACAAAGAGCTTGTGTTTCCCTCTCACTTGAATGTTTTAACAAATAGCACTGATTGATAACACATCATTGACATGTTTTTATTGAAGATCAAGAGCTCAACATTCACTCATGTACTTTAGAAAAAAGTGTAAGTTTGCCTCACCATGAGCACTTATGCTCTCACAAAGAGCACACGTCTCTGCATTGCACCATTTGTGTTCTAGCAAAGAACACGTGTGCTCTTCCCCTTATGATGACACACTCGACCCATCTAAATATTTAGAATGCAAACTAGTGGACATAACTTCATTTCCAATAATTGACGATGGTGATTCAAACAAGTTACTCACACCTTACAATATCAACTTAGAGTGTCATGAGTACAACACATATATCCAATCATATGCACATATCTTTGAAGATGTCTACTCTAGAACAACAGAACATTGTGACACAATCACCAACAACAACAAATGAGAGCCAAATCTAGACAATAAAAACAATGCTAATGTTGACAACAAGCTAGCTTCATTACCCCCCACCCCTAAGACACCATTAGGTCACTCACCACCACTAGCTCCATCATGAACAAGTAACCCCATCACTCTTGCACAACTAGTGCAAAGATGGTCTGTGTTACAAATACATTATTTATTAACATCCTTCCTTGACGTTGACATCCAAACAACCACCAACCTAGTGTTCATGCTATTCAAGCTTCCCATCATTGAACCCACCTCTTTTGACACCAATGGTTCCATAAACACATGTGTGGTTCTCAAGAAGCCTCAATATAATTTCCAAATTGCCATGTTAATACATGAAATACCCTCACAAATCCTCAATATTCCATGTCATTAATAGAACCTAATATCACCTCTTGAAATCTTTCACCCCCTCCGATTCCAACGTCCACCCTAGCTACTTTTCCTCGACTCCATACTTTTACCCTCTATATCCCTCCAAACTTCAATGCACTTTGTTGCCCATTGCACCCAAGAATGTGCACTGCTATGGTTGGGGGGATGTGAAGTGGTACTCTTCACCGAGAGAGATAATGTAAAACCTATGAAAAGGTCTCGTGTCCCCACAAGCTAAAAGGGGACAAAGACAAAATCGCTTAAATATAAGGGAAGTATAAAAGCCATTTTTTTAGGCCTTCCTCACTTCTTAACTTTTCAACTAGAGCTTTCTATCTTTCTCTTGTTGATTAGTGTTAAGTGGTTAAATCTAAACTTGACACTATTTTTTACTCATTGTGAATGTTTACTTTCTAATTAGATTTCCTTCTCTTTTAATGTTTTTATGAGTGTCAACCAAGTATCTATTGCATTTGTGCTTCATAATTACGTTAAATTTGTAAGATGACCGGGAGAGATCCACTTTGATTTTTACATGATCATGCACAAATTAGAAGTGATTGATGACCACTTTCGCAAGTCTCACCAACAATAATGTTGATGTTGGTCCAATCCACATCACAACCTTGATAATGAGTCATAAGTCCTATTAATATTAATACACATGTTCTATGTAAACACAACTAGAAACAAACACATTGCATTGTAACAATAACTATCTTCTTGGACGCCATATTTGTATTGTCCCTCGAAGTGTTGGGTTGGAAACCAACCTAATAAGTTATTTACCTAGATAACCCTAGGCAATGCAGGGTTTGAAAGGTAAACGAATACACACATTCATACATGAACATCATGATAAACATACATATATGAGAGAAGATACATATATATAGAGAGAGAGATACATATATACATACATATGTATGTAGATGAACACAATGAGAAAGAAACATACATAGATAAGAGAAGATAGATACCTACATACATACATAAATATA
Source organism: Azolla caroliniana (assembly GCF_043228905.1). Lineage (NCBI taxonomy): Eukaryota > Viridiplantae > Streptophyta > Polypodiopsida > Salviniales > Salviniaceae > Azolla > Azolla caroliniana. The sequence continues at coordinate 1,549,248 of NW_028230453.1, forward strand.
TGTATCAACATATTTATATACATTTTACACAATATTTTTGAAGAAATTTATAAAAAGTTATACATATGTGGCTTTCAATATTATCTAGTCAAGAAAGAACTATGTACTCGTGTTCTTTTAATGTCAAGGAAGAACAACAAGCTTAAGCAAACAACACTTTATTTCTGCCATGGTAGATGGGTATGCAAGAAATTTGAAATTTGTAAACAAAACCTGAAATAATATGCCATGCTAGATTGCATATTTAATTTTCGATGAATGGGTAAATATCCCATTTTGTTATAAACCAATTGTCTCATGGGCCAATTTTGGCCTTAGAAGACATTAATATATCTTTCTTTCTTTCTACCGGAATTAGCCTTCATTCTTTGTGAGCTATATTTTTCTTTTACCCCATTATTTGGCAATTCAATATGAGTTGACCTTACAAATATATAACAATAAAATATTTTGGTGGCCAAAGTTGAAATGTATAGTTGGCTTGACAATTCCAATAAGAAACATGACATTTACGTAGGCAAGAAATATAAATCCAATGAGAATAAATGGGTACTTTCTATTATATCAATGGCCATGTGCTCATGTCGAGATTATGCTAGAAAGGTAAACTTGCTTTAAAAAGCATGAGAAAAGAACATGACCACATTGCGAAAATCATGTAAAGTTGTATCTCTGCATACAACTATTTATAAAAGGCTCTAATAAAAGTTAGTGAATGTTCGGACTATGGAGAATGTACTAATAAACTTATTTCCTAGTTCTAAAGATCATCTCTATTTTCGGCTCCTCGCATAGTAAAACAAAACATGTAATAAGTCTTACTTACAAAGTAGGCATGCATTGATTGTAAGTTATTTTGAGAAGACGTAAACGCATTATTCATTATTATGATATGTGCCAAACTTGTTAAAAAACGCGTATTCTACGTTTAGAGTACGTTTTAGAATACTCTGAAGTATTCTACCTTTTAGAACTGCCGTTTTTTAAAATTTGACGTATTCTACGTATTTAACAAGTATTTATCATTTCAAAAAAAATACTTTAAAATTTAAGAAGTATTTAATGTATTTTACAAGTATTCTAAGTATTTAACGTATTTTATGTATAAAATACAAATTCTAAGTATTTAAAAAAAAAGTTAGAATACTTGTAGAATACTTAGAATACGTATTTTATGTGAAGTATTTTACAACAATGATCTGTACATTGTCTATCTCTTATCACAAAAGATTGTATGAAATTTGGTTTGGTAAAAAGAAAGAAAGAGACAAATAAATTTTATTATCGTCCGCAGGGGTCAAATAAGACCTATATGGGATCAAAGTGAGACATTTTCACATACTGTGTTTGGAGTCAATAAGTGACTCTCAATATTTGAGAAACTGTCTAATATCGTAGTTGAGAGTCCATATTGTGACTAAGATAGAAATGTGTATTTGAGACTTTAGTGTTAACAAAGTTGATGTCTCAAACTTGAGTGTGATCGATGGTAGATCAAACTTGTGAAATTCTTTGATGTAAAACATGCATAGTTTATGAGTCTTCTCTTTTTTTTCCATAAAAAAAACTCCATTGGTATTAAAATTAAAGTGGCCAAAGGTAATATACAAATAGTATATAATATATTCCATCTCAACAACTATAGATCATCATCAAAGAAAGGACCAAAGTTCACCTCTTTTGTGATCATATTCTATCTTGACTAAGCATAAATCATCTAGAAAAGAAGCAAAATTACTCTCTTTTGCGGATGTAGAAGAAGTATAAGATATTGAGGAGATTGTTTCTGACATCTATTGCTAATCACATCATCCAAGAGCAGAGGCAAGAGTTGAACTATAGCTTCTATAGAAGTAACATTAGACTGATGGATAAAGAACGTGTTATGCTTCACATCTCTTCAACAACTTGACATTCTCAGAAGCCCGCTTGGCAAGTCTCATATCATCCCATTTCTAACAAGCATTGAGCATTGTATTTATGAGTCTTCTCATTAGAACCCTAACACTAAGCATCATCAGAGAATGTGGGCTAAGTCATATGGAAGCACTGATGTGGATGGTGGACAAGGGGATGGTCCATCATGTATCGTGATTGTGGTTTGGCCGTTTTAAGAAGAAGACAAAGTTGTAATGTGGTGTAGCATATGCAATGTAACTTGTGAAATGTGGGCCTCCATGTATTTCCCAAGCTATGATACATGGGTGTTGCAAAAAACCTCAATTCACCAAGGATTTACTACACTTGCTAAACCCGAGTTCTCTATCCAAAAAGCTTACTGCACACATCAAATGTTGGGCGACATAGTCTTATGTGAACTTTTGAGCTCAAGTAAATAGTTCAAGTTTATTGTACTCAAAACTTGAGGTGTAAGGATATTGGACTTTTAATCACCAATTGTTCAGGATTTTCTAAGGGTGTTAAAGACACATAGGTAATAATGTAAATGGTTGAACACATGATATACATTGTTATAATAGTAAGGAATGTTAATGAAAAGTTGGCTGCATCATAAACTATATTTATATAATTATGTAATGAAACTTTCACTATAAAAGGTTAATGACATGAAAGTACGTGCATGTTGTACTTCAAACAAGGTAATGTGTTATCATAAAGAGAGTTTGGAAATTAAATTTAGTAAATACAATGTGTCCTTAGAGAATGTTAAAAGATTCTAGTGCTTTCTTACGGTATTGTCACCATCTTTGGAGACTCGACAAGATGCAAGTTATGCTCAGAGAAAACACTTTTTTGAACAAGAGAAAAAGTTGTCCTTTACATTAGTTGAACTGGGGATTTCGATATTCAGTCACTTTCAAGAGCTAGCAAGAGTCTTCTCATGTTTACTAACATCCTTGGTTTTGTTTGCAAGGAAACATTACTTGCAATCACGAATTGAAAATCATTATTATTATTTAATTAGAAGCATTTTTCATTCTAAAGATATTGAATACAACATATACTTGTTGAGAACTAGACATTACACATTTCGTTTCTTCATTAAGATCATTGTTCTAACAAAACAACAAGAAGGCTTTATTGTTATGTACCTAATGACTCCTAACAACTAATTGATGGAAAATTCATTGGTTATTTACGGATGCATACTTAGGGATACCCTATTTTACAAGTTTGTACAAAGCATTATCCTTATAATAAAGGTGGCATGTAAATTTCCTCAGTTTACGAATCAAACAAACTCCAAAACCAATCTTTTCTTTTTTTACTTTTGAACTTTGTCCTGAAAATGTGGACTAAAGGCCGTTTTTTTCGGGAGCATCGGTCACAAGGATAGAAGTGGAAAATATTGAAGATTCAAGAGTTGTACATATGTACGCAACCGATTTTGATAAGTGAAGGATGAAAAATGCGTGGAACTTGGATGCGCTAAATAAAAGAAAAGGTGGATTTTTCTAAATGTATAGATACAACACCAATGTGATGTGTTATTTATTGACTAGGTGGTAAGACACGGTTTTTCATCTTGAGCGACAATTGACTGGGCAAGGACTGCGACTACTTCGAGAAACATGAAATGCTTGGGGAGTGTGTGAAGTGAAAACAACAAAAAAACACGAACATAAGGTTACTTGTCAATGTGTGATACAGACGACATCTTGGTCCGAGTATTACATCTGACAACAAACATATCATGTTTACATGATACAGACGAAATGGTCATTGCGCGCATCAATGTCGCAATCCTACAACAAGCACTTGGCTATGTTTCGCTAATATATAGATAGATAGATAGATAGATTTTATTATCGTCCTCCGAGGTCAAATATGATCTGTGAGAAAGAGCGACCAGTTCCGTCTCCCCCGCCTCCTCAACCGGGGGTGTCACTATTCGTTCTTTTCTTTTTCTTGCTTTCCAACACAATTCCAGATCCCCACGGACAACTAGGGGGGCGCAGTAAATTGCGTTTTCTATGGCGAGGCGAGGACAGGCGTAGGGGAGAGCGAAATTTCACACTTGACCTAGGGGCGACCGGCCATGGATGGATTGAGATCGTAGTTTCCCTCTTTTTGTTCTTCTTCATTTATTACCATACCCTAACCCCATGGAAAGCATTGATCACATGCATGCATGTGTGTGTATGTACACACATATATACATATCTATCTATCTATCTATCTATCATCTATATATGCATGCATGTATGTATACACATACATACATGATACATACATAAAATCTCCCTCCCTCTCTCTCTCTCTCTACATTGGGAGTTGAGAAGAAACATGAGGTTCAGAGTAGCCACATTCTCTTACATTCTCTTCTTCTTCTTCTTCTTCTACTCCTCATTGGTCATCATTCTCTCTTCTTCTTCTTCTTCTTCTTCTTCTTCTTCTTCACTTAGAGGAGTCCATAGCATTGATAGAGGTAAATCCATTCTCATTTTATTCTCCATCAAATATATATGCATATCTATCTATCTATATATATGTTTCTGAATACATGTGTTTTCTCATCATATAAAGAGAAACATTCTTCTAATTTTGGGTTCAGACTATTGGGTCCGCTTCACACCGTCCGGACAAATCAACCAGGATTCACAGGCAAGCCACTCCCCCCCCCCCCCCCCCTTCCCAAATAACAAACAGAATAAAGAACAATCAAATTAAATAAATTTGTTTTATCACCCAATTTTACTTCAAATTTTGTTTTCTTTTGATTAATTTGAATGCAAAAGAAATGAATAACCAGAAAATTATTTTAAGTGGAATAGTTTTTCGTTTTTGTGATCGATCGGGAATTGGTCGGGATTTCGATTATCCTTAATCATGATCAAGTTAGCTTGAATCCTTAATCATGATCAACTTAGCTTGATTACCCTTAATCATGATCAAGTTAGCTTGATTATCCTCAATCATGATCAAGCTACCTCAATTATCCTTAATCATGATTAAGGTGTCTTCATTATCCTTAACCATAATCAAGGCTGTTACATTGATTGTGAGCACACTTGAGCTAATACAATTGTGTGGACAAAAGGTTATTATAGATGAGTATGAGAATGGGCCCGGATCGACGCCCCCGAGGTGTGAAACCAAATGCGAGCATTGCACACCTTGCATACCCGTTCGGGTCTCCGTCCAACCCGGGCCGCACAAGATCTCCGAGTATTACCCCGAGACTTGGAGGTGCAAATGTCATGGAAAGCTCTACATGCCATGAAATTATCCAATGCAAGACCGCGGCTTCTGTGAGCTTCCGTTTAATATCCGAATTCTCGTAAATTCCACATCTAAGACCCGTCGGACCATGGTCATCACCCCCTCGGCATCTAACACTTGTCTCACATTTTCTCTCACGGTCAACCAATCTAATGCTATGGTGATGATGTTTTGTGACATGCTCTTTAACTCCCACGAGAGAAGATTCCATATTTTCGGCATATTGCCCTTAATCCACTTTGAAAGTGTTGGCCATTGTTACTCACTCGTGACGACACTCATTAATGTTGTCATTCGATCGAGTGTATGCTTGGCAAAAGGGTATAACACTTTGTATCTCTCATTATAGAGTTGAGTCTTGCAACAATAGATTTTGGTTCTACAATGTGTTCTCATTAGCTTAATCACATTTGCTAGCTTTTACTTGATATGCTTCATCGTGTGGATGTGAATGGTGCATTCTTATTAATCTTTCTTAATCTTATTAATCTTTTGATTCCATCTCTCTCAACATGCATGCTTTTCGTTTTTGCTTGCAAGCATCCTTATCTCGCACACGTAAATAATCTAATATATTATCTTGAATTCCACCACAATAAACGATCCTCAAGAAAGTCTAGGAAAAGCACACGAAACTTATGGATTGCTCGATTTATGAAATTTCCATTCATAACTTTTTCTCATCAATTAGATGTTTTATGCTTATTGCAACGTGAAATGTTGGCTCTTTAACAGTTCATTTATGATTTTTTTGTATGACAATCATTATGCGGGATGTTAGTAGTACATAAGAGCATGTGCCCAATAACCTCGGACCATATGGGGAAGGTTTGAGAGATATGGAAGAGTGTGAATGAAACATTTGAGTTGGTGGAAATAGGCCGAAGATGGCTTATATATAGAATCTCCATTGTAGCATGATGCAACTAAAGAACCCAACGTCTCTCTCCTTTATTGTCATATATCCTAAAAGGAAATCATATTATGTATCATTCATTCGCTTTGCCTATTGGCATGGTAGTTTAGAACATAGCATCAAACTCATAAATGAAGAGAACCTAAGTCATCAACGTACAAGTAATACCCTACATAAATTAATTTTCATTGGATGCACATTGTGTGGGTCAACCTAGAATTTATTTCGTAAAAGATGATATGAGTAGAATACCTTCAAACTAGTTTAACATCAAACACAATAGGCCCTGGGGTGTGTGGTAGATAATGGCTATAGTCTAGACCATATCTCTCTAGATAGACTATGGCCAACTAAATGACACATAGACAATGATGTTTTGACCATTAATATCCAAATTATTGCTGACTAAATGCCATCAACAAGCTAATGGGCACACCTTTGGCCTAATATGGTAATAAATGTGCTCATTAACATAAAACCCTTTGAGAATTGCTCTATTGCAATTGAAAATTAGGGGAAACATCACTTGCTAACTATGTCTATTTCCATTATTGACATGCGGTCCAAGAAAGCTCTAAGTGTGTATACGGTTCAAGATATCGAATCAAAGTGTTTACGTAATGGATAATTTAGGTATTCGTTCTTTTGAAGATGAAGACGAACATGAACATGAGATGGTAAGACAAGCACACGAAGAATTTCTTTTTTATAGCACTAACAAATCATATAAAAAAATGAAAGCATAGGATGGTGCTCCTTGAAATGGCATGAATGTAATTGAGCAATATGTAGAATTCTTAATTTATATACAAGAACATGTGTATGAAAAAGGAATTAATGAGCAATGTAAGATCACCTTGATAGGAAGACATATCCACAATATAATGATAGGAAGTCATACACCAATATGAACTTACGAGGTATGCATAGAGATGAATGAATGAGCTCTAGATAGTAAATGACATCCAATTCCATAAAGATATAGACACCAAAGGACGAAACTTTAAGGAGTCCATAAAGATAGAGTTTACCAAGGACAAAATTCTTGGAGTCCGAAAAGATAGATAGACATTAAAAAGGACACAAGCTTAAGAGTTGGTTTATTGAAAAGTTTTGAATTCATAGTCCCGAAAGAGTCATCAATCATCATATGTGGAGGAGTGTTCAAGGCACAATCTTCGATACAATCATTGGCAAAACAATGTCTATCTTCTTAGCAGTAACTTATTTTAGGTTCTCCTATTTAACATGCTCAATTTTCATAGCTTTTTTATTTCCTCCTTTGGATTCACGACATATGTACATTTTTCCTACACTTTTACATTGTCCCGTTATCTTTTACTCCAAAGGTTTGAGTGATAATTAGAGCCATTGTACTGTATATTTAACTGATACAATTGCATCAAGTTCAAGAACGAGCTAACATTCATGGTTTGTTTACAATCACAAGCTAGATTTAAGTTAGACAAATCCGTTTACAAGGAATCCTAGGAAGTGCTCCCTTGAGCAATTGTTTCCCATATTGTTTTTAGATTCTAGGGTTTTGAGTTTCAAATGTAACATAGTTAACTTTATTAATTAACCATCTCTCTCTATTATTGTAATTACCTTACCCTAATGGTAAGTTGTTGGCACTACAAGCACTACCTTGTGGGTTCGAAACCCAACTTCCTCACCTCTCTGTTATATATTTCTCATATTGTTTTTAGATTCTACGGTTTTGAGTTTCAAATGTAAACATAGTTACCCTATTGATTAACCATCTCTCGATCTCTCTTATCGTAATTACCTTACCCTAGTGGTAAGTTGTTGGCACTACAAGCATTGCCTTGTGAGTTCGAAACCCAACTTCCTCACCTCTCTATTATATACTTCTTATATATCTCTTAATTCACTAGATGCCACTGTGAAATGTAGGGGTTGAACCCATGACCACCTGGTCTCCATTGGGCAACCTTACCAAGTGAGCTACATCCATTTGGGCACTCTTTTTTTCTCTCTCTCCCCCAAAAACCACCAAAATTGGAACTAATAAATAGCAAGTATGGTACACATGTTAGAGAAGTGCATACAATGCGACCTCGTAAGGAAATGTTGAGCACAACTTCAGAGTTTGTTAAATATGGCCTCCCACTCAACAATGGATAAGAACATAAAAAACCTATATTTATTTATTTATCGAACCTAAAACACATAGGTGGACAAAGATAGAAACCCCGTAACGTTCTTAAGCAAAAAAAAACAAGATATTTACTTATTTTTTAGCATCCATAGAGAAGCCAATATTGTTCCATGGGACCCAAGTAAACAAGTTTTCTTGATATGTGTCTCCTTCCTAAGAAGGGGTATTCATACTTCAAAGCACAAAGTCTCAATGTGTGAATAAGGCATACATAAATGAGCTCAACCTTTTAAGTGTGCTCTTTAGTGTGACACTCAAGTCATCATTCCCTCTTAATATGTGATCAAACTAGGAATTGTAGTATATGCAGAGCATGTAAAAAGCAAGTGATATTCATCCTCCCCAAACCCTTATGTACGTGTCTTACATGCCTTTATATTTGCAGATTTTGATGCCACAATCCAACTTCAAAATACTGAAATTGTCTACTGGACAATTGTGTCAAATGAGCATGAAAAAGCAAAAAAATACTCATGTGTACGCATTGACACAATGATCATCAACAAAGAAACTAGGCAAATTTTGGAATTTGTCTCCCAAATGCCGCTAGCATTTGTGTCATTTACCCAAATGGGCAAGGGCAACCCCCTTCTCACGCAATTTCAATGTTCTATAGGAGCAACGACACGATAAATTCACAACAAGACATATATTAGAGAATGCCTTTCATGCAGAAAATGTGGATACTTCTGAAAAAGGAATGTAAAAAATAAATAGCTATGTTACAAAAGCAAATGCAAAAACTACATCAATACGATGCAAGTTGTCTTTTGCTCTCTCCTCAATCTCATTAAAATTTGATCGACTTCGTTATACAACGACCGTTTAGTGAAGAATCGACAACCCTTCAAGACCAAACTATTTCAAAAAGGTAGGTAACATCATCATTCTCACCACACTTTTTGACAAGGAAAACATACAAAAAGAACAGATTCCATTTCTTTTTCCTGTACTATATTAGTAGCATCATTCATGTATCTATGAACCATTCCACAAAGTTTATCAATATGTCCCACTTTAGAATTGTCTTGGATTTGAAGATAAGCTTCAAACTTACAAATAGGATAAAAGATTCTAAATCATCAATATACCATAAAACTTTTGCATCAAAATAAATACAAGCTGTATGTAAGCAAATATGTCTACCCATATGATACCTTTGCAAGAAAAGGACACATCATCAACACTTCAATCAACAAAGGTAACCCACGAGTGTTATTTTGTCACAGCTTGGCGTTGTTATTTAACAAACATTCGAATCTTTTTGTGTGTCAGTTACATCTTTGGACCAAATAATCCAAAAGATAAGACAACTATTGTATTTTAAATCTTATTCAAAAAATGAGCTTCTGTCAATCATCTCAATGTGAATGTTGCTAATATATCTTGGAATCAAATAATCCAATAAAGAAAACAAGCTCTTTTAATTGGAAGTTATTATGTTATATAGAATGATGATGATCAAAAGAATAACAAAAGATAAAAGTATGATCACTATATGAATAATATAATTGATCGTCCGATGTATAACCGAATATAACCTTCACCTTTCAGAACTAGGTGCATAAAACACTTGCTCGAGGGGAGAAAGGAAAAGAGAATTTACATTTGTGGCCTTGTTTGTACCAGATATAGTTCTCCATCCTTTATGACACCTTCGATATCCTGAGCAGATCCTAATAACTCCTCAACGGCTGCACCGGCTTCTGCAATCTTGGAAAGAATGGACTTCTGGAACCCATCATCTATCACCAATGGATCGATCGAATAATCTACTACTCTTTGCTCTTCCTCATCCATCGGAACACTGGAAAATGTAAAATCCATTTTATATTTTGCTTACAAAAGCATTTTCGAAAAACAATGCATACCAACAAACTTTACCTGTCATACAGCCCTGCTCCAGCATATCCTTCAAGATCTTCACCGTTAGAATCAGACCTAAAGATGATTGATTGTTTGATGAATAATCCGACACGCTTACTGGGAAATCCTGTTACCTGGTTTACACAAATAAACATGAAGTACATATAAGCATCTTCTTAACGCAACGAATCATTTGTGATGAGAGTTAATCGAATGTCCACAGCAAAGAAAATCATCGTGTGCATCTTTACATATATGCAACCCAATATGTTTCATTGCAGTAACATGTATAGCTTTTGCTACTTACTTGAGGATTTCTTATATCATTTTTCTTGGTAACAAAGCTTAAGGCACGACCAGCATAAGCACCAACCAAGGTCTCACCTAAACCTTTCACAATCTGAATCACACAAAGCATAGAGCTTAATTAAGACATAACAAAAGGTCTTGTAAGCATTCTGCATAAAATATATGCTTTCTACCTCTGCATAAATTTCTGAAGAGTCTTCGTTTGAAGGATTGGTTGTGTGTATAACAAAGGCATAATCTGCTCTGACAATTTCTTGCACCAGGACAGCCATACAAAGATCATTATGGTCTATTCTTGCTTTCCGTGTGCTGAAGTAAGCCCTCTCATTCCATTTCGAAGCCCAAACCTTATAAATAATTTCGAAGCCCTCTCAGTCATCTTATATGAACAAATAAACCGAAATTATAAAGATTTCCATGAAATTAATGTGCCTTTCCTCACCTTCCTGATTGCAGTCCATGCGCTTTCCCACCTCTGCTCTCCTTCATCACCAGGCCAAGGCATATTTGACTGTTTCATGACTGATCGGAGATCTTCAACCTATAACACAGTTACAGAATTTAATATTTAAGAAGAGTATTCTCTCCATATCGTTCATCGAAATAATAAGACATGGACATTGCAGTGTGCACACGCTAGCCACATAGACACAGAAAAGAAAACCCAAAATTACATTTTCAAAACTTCAATGAAACTCGAGATATAAAGAAAAGAAATATATTTTTTCCAAATAAATGTGATTGTAAACATAGAAATGTCTGTTCATACCAAATTAGGAGGTGCTTGAAGGCCCAAAACAGCCTTGCGGATCTCATGTAGTTTACTGAAGTCTCCCTTTTTCAAAGAATCTTCTAAATCCGAAATTTCGGCAGCAATATCCTACATTTGCAGCAATTGCTAGTTAATGTACTTGCACTTAAGTATACTACATGAGCACAGAGACATAAACATCATCAGCTCAAAATATTGCAAAAGAAATATTTCACTGTCATACTCACATATCTGATTTTCAAGACAAATTGAGTGAAACCACTAACCTTGTTTCTCTCCTCTGACAAGACTTTTTCAAAAACTCCGAATGGGATTGCAACTGATGTAGGAACTTTAATCCATGAAGGTAACTTACTTTTCAGGTTCGCAATGTTACGGGATTTTGCACCAACCTGTGAGGTGCATAAGTTTATCATCATTTGCTTATTGGAAAACAATACACACAAAATCATGTTTTTTCAAACTAGCCACGTACAAAGTCAATATCAAACTCATCTGCAGAAATTGCATACTTGCCCCTGAATGTTTTCTTATTTAAACTGATACCAGGGAAGGATTCATCAACAGTACTAGAGTTTGGACCCCCATTCGATATATCAGAATCACTGATTTCACTGCAATAATCTCAATATTAGACTCCCTGATATAAACTTGAAAAGGAATTTAAACCCATGCAAACATGTCTATGTAAATATCTATATGGCATAAAAATTTATTATAGATGGACGTTATTCCATGACTAAGAGCATCAAATCTCTATGTATTCCAAAAAATTCTAGGAAATAATATTACATGTCATGCTCAAACAATCCATACTATTTATAATCACGTGATCCAACAGCCAAACTCTCCAATGTCATCAGAGGATTATGAGTATTCACCTGTAAGTAATACCAGACGAGTGTGGTTGCAACCTAAAAAACATGCCCTTCTTACTCTGAAGATCACTAAAGACTTCCATATCAAAGCACGTAGCAAAACAAATCTGGAAAGAAGATCAAGCCATTTTGTTAGCTTCTTGCATTTTGTACTAAAAAAGGAATGCTCTATGTTACCCTCCACTTACCTTTCCATTTCGTGCTCTCACTGAAACGTGTGATAACACATCAGGCATATCTGGAGTGAGAACTGCAACTGCTCCATCTGGGATTTCTTCTTCACCTTTTACTTTGTTAGCCACCAGGATTGTTGGCTTACTATACACTTTTTCCTGCACATCTGCTAGATCACCTACGACCTCCACATAGCCACTAACTTCCACCGGACTGATAACTTGCCAGCTGAACAAAAAGTAGACAGTACTCGTTAAATTTCTACATATCAATAGTGTTCAATCAAGCAAATAGATGTGAACTGTGCGAGTAACCCTCTTTGTGATACCTACCTGCCCAGGTTGGCAGCAGCCCGTAATATGGGATCAATTCTGTTCAAGAGCTGAGACAGAGATGCCGCAGTACCAGACCGGATTATCTCCTCGGTAAAGATATCAATCTGTTTGCAATGACAGGAAATCCTAATACTTAAGCTCCTAAAATTTGCCAATCTTAAGGATAGATATTCGAATTTCCAATACTATACTCTACATTGATTTACATCTGGGAATAGATATAACAAGATGACTTTGACATACCGCCCACTGCTCAACTCCCAATAAACTTCCCAAATACTCAGCAGATGGTTGTAGCAACTTGTGGTAATGCTCAGCTTTATCTGCCAGTACCAACCTAGTACGATCCAATACTGCCTTAGCCCTGAGGGGCCACTGCTCACGGTTTCCTTTGCATGCCTCATGAACAGAACACCACTCCTGTATCAGGAATTCATTATATTGTTTGAGCATCTTTTCAACATTACATTTTCGTGATATTGTAAGAAGAATCCCATCTCTTGCCTTTAAACAGTAAACAAGCTCTTCATTACTAGAGGATGAAAGACACAGATTCTCAAGCACAATGGTTATCATGTAAATTATATCCTGCACCAATCAAATAGTAATTAGAGAGTCAACAATACTTTTATACATAAATGCTTGGTGCCATAGGTTGCATACCCCTGCAGAAGCATTACTCAGCCCTTCCAGGGCCCGCTCAACAGTTGTTCTGACTGTTGAATCAAGTGCCAAATCTAGAAAAATTATATCTCGTAATCGATTATGGGACTTCATGAGGGATGGGTGAAGCTCCCAGCGAGACTCAATTAGACCCTAGTAATCATAAGAATGATAAGAACACTTGCTTATTAACTATACACTAGCTTATTAATAACAATATGGAACAATGCTATCTTTGATTAAGTGGATGATTGACAGCTATATCTCAGGAAAGCTCACCTCCAAAAGAGGAATAATTTTCTTCACTTCCACATTATCCAACACAAACTCTAGAAGCATCTGGAATGTAGATCACACATCACTTATCACAATAACAAGATATTTCTCTTTTCATTCTTACAGAATACCAGAAAGCTGAAGACGTACCGGTAAGCTAGAAGACAGTCCTGAAATTGGATGAATTTTAACACCTCCCATAAAACCCTCTCCCTGCACAAATACATATATAAACACACCATAGAAATGAAAAATATGCATGCATTACCCATGCGAATAGAAATACAAAAACAACAGTGACACCCTTTGATAGTTAGCACCGCGGATTCTTAACTTTATGAAACAGCCATACAGACGTTTTTCTTCTTTGAAATGGGACAGGAAGAAATTACAATTATGGTTAGTGGAAGATCCGTTTTTTAATATATTGCAATGTGTTTCAAAACCAGAAAATTCCATAATTATAGAAAACGACGGATAAAGACAAACCTCTGCAGAATAGCCCATGCAACTAGCGATTGCAGATTCAAGGTCTGCTCCAGAATGAACTGCCTGGAAGAACAATAGCAAACCAGAAAAGAGAATGAAATTTAGAAAACTATGATTACTAAAGCAGGTACACAACTCTCAGAAATAAAGGAGCTAGACCACACTAACAATACTTAACAAACCTTGCATATCCTAAAAGGACAGAGAACGATGGGAAAATGTTAATTTGAATGATAGCAGAACTGCCTATCAACGATTCTAATATCCATTTGTTTGACAACTTATAATAGCAAAACCGAAAAGTTTGATTAGGAACTCAATCAGCTTTGTGCAAGTACAGCACCAATATTAGGTGCACAATTAGGTCAGGTTCAAAAGCACAATTGGGGCTTTGTGCAAGTACTCTAGGCTGATAATAAGTCAAAAATTACCTCCTCCAAAGAATGATATAAGTTTGATTAGGGACTCCATCAGCTAACCCACGATTGTAAGACTTAATTGCAATCAGAACAGACCAATTATAGAAGTACAGCACCAATATTAGGTGCAAAATTAGGTCAGGTTCAACAGCACAATTAGGGCTTTGTGCAGGTACTCTAATCTGATACTAAGGTTATAGTCAAAAATCACCTCCTCCAAAGAATGATATAAGTTTCATTAGGGACTCCATCAGCTAACCCAGGATTTAAGACTTATTTGCAATCAGGACAGACCAATTATAGAAGTACAGCACCAATATAAGGTGCTGTACATTACTACCTCTTCTTGTTATTCATAGATATCAATCTATGTCACATATCAGATTAACCAGCTACTACCAGTTACCTTGAGAACCATGCACCAGGCACAACACCATGATGGTTTCACTAAGCATTTTTACATGCCAATTAACACTTTTCTTCACATATATTTGTTTATAGTATCCAGAAGGCTGCTTACTTAATGAGTTGGGAATAGGATTGGGTCTCATTGATTTCCAGCATGAAAAGGAGTAAAGCATCAGTGCCATATAATGGTATAAAATAGAATCAATTTTTTATCCTCCATGAGGCCAAATTTGACCTATGAGACCAAGTAAACATATCCTCTTCAATATGACTCCTTCCTAAGATGGGAGGTTACTACTCTGTAGTAAAAACACTCTATGTGAAAATAATGCACGGACACATGTGCTCACTCTTCTTGGTGAAGATTTGAATATGGCACTTCAGTTATCGTGCCCGTCTAACAAGTCATCATACTTCTCGTAAATTATCTTTTAATGTTGGGCATGCAAGAAAAGATAGTCATCCTCTAGATTTTAATTGCATATCTTCATACTTGGTAGAACACTTACCTAGTAGTTGGAAAGATATAACAATGTATCAATATTCAAAAGGGGCGATCCCATGATATCTACCAATTATAATACTATCATGATTGGCCATTACTTGGTTAATTTATATGTCTTGATCCTAGAGTCAGAATTGAATGTATGGGCAGAGAGAAATATCTGTCATTCAGGTGAACAGGCAGGTTATTGAGCCCGGTGAGCCCTTATTGGGGAGGGAACAGCCCATAAAATGAGAATCTATTGTTGCTTGGTAGATTTCAGGAAGCCTTCAACGTTGGACTACATGCTCAGTTCGAGTAGATATGCAATGGGGAACCAACACACTATGAATTGGTGTCATAAAGAGTGCACACTGGTTGTTGGAGGGACTACAAAGACATCTCAATGCTTTAAAGTCATTTATGTTGGTCAACCTTGATGAAACTGAAGTGATAGTGTTTAACACCACTAAAGAATGGGTAACGAGATCAAAACTAGAATGCCTCTTGGGAGAAGAAAAGGTGGCATACATAAGATCCTGCACATATGTAGGAGTATCATTCACAAAGCCTTACTTCTCCCTACAGGAGGCTGCATGTGTTCTATTTTCTTGTGGTTGTTTGATACACTTGTCACGCCAACTCTTGTTTATATAGTAGAAATTTGAGGACCAACCCTTCATAGAGCAAATAATTGGACACATTTGGAGAGATCTTTAATCTCAATGATTGCCTGCACGAAAATGAGCAAAGAATCAGAGCCCCAAGATATAATCCTGAAAGACATTCAAGCAGCCCCATCAGTGAACACTATCCAACGGATTTGAGATAATTAAGATTGGCGGTCATCAAAAAAGCTTGCTGAACATCGAGATAATCATTGTTGGTATGCTGAAATGCAAGAATTGTTCCAATTACATGGCATGAGTATAAATGCACTACCTCCACTCCAATATAGCTTGGATTCTCCACACCTAAACATGACTAAAGCGGAAAAGAATGGAGTGATTTCAACTAATATCATTAAATTGAATATTGAAAGAACATGGATCAGTCCCACAACATCTCCTGGTCGGAACATGGCCTACTATAAGGCACTCATTTTATACACGTCACAAGATGGATTTATTATCAACCCTTCTTATATGGATATGCATTTATCTAATTCACTCCACAGTATGATAGCACAACTCAAGACCTGTTCAAATCAGTTGGAAATTGAGATAGGCCGACATGCATACAAAACTACAGATGGGCGAAACTGCCAACTGTGCCAAGAGGTGAAATCAGAAGAACAGTATATCTGCCGTTATGCCTCTTTAAACAAGACTTTGGCCCACTATGCAAGGTAATGGAATATGATGGTCAATAGAACTGTTCTTGATGGAGTTCAAGAGACATAGAGAGAAGTTGAAGGACAACAATACGACCACAACAGCCAACTGAGCACAATCATGACTTGCTTTAGCTCCATCACTCATGCTACAAGTCAATCAAGAGACACACAAGTGGTGTCTCAACCAGGACACTCGAAAGAGGTTGCAATGGATAAGGCAATACCAAAGTGTTGGCATGTAAGCACACCACCAGTACCACAGGCCGTCACCCTTGTCATCCACAAGTAAAAGCCAATATCATCCAGAAGTGACAGTGTTTCCCTCACTTCAGAGATCTGAAAAGACAAGTACATTTTGGAGTGGGACCTAGAGAATAGGCAAGTTTGCAGAATATTCTGAACACTTCCCTGAGAGTATTTGATACTACCAGTACATGAATGCTCTATTTGCAACAGTGTACACAGAGATATCCATATGTTGATTTCTCCACTTTCAAGTTTAACACATAACATGGATGATATTTTCTCAGGGTTCTAACCATATTATTTTAAACTGATGTACCAAACTGTGTTTGCCATACGGAAAACTATGATAGTGATGGGAGGATCTGAGAAATTTACCAGTATGGAGCATGCGATTGACCACAATTACATATAGGTGCCACCATAAATTAGAGACTTAGGCGCAGAAACCACACAATCCCAAAAAGAAAAAGAAAAAGAAAAAAGAAATACCTTCAGTGTCTTTAGATAAGCTGTCAAATCTCTAATGAGGCCTTCCTTCTGATCTGGTCTAAAGCGAGGCTCTGACACAATGGGTCTGTCATAACTTTTAAGCCGTTCCTTTGTAACACCATTAGAATTTAAGGTTTTCCAATAAACACTCATATCCAAATCACTCTTAACATAGTCAAGGAGAGCCTGAAAGGAAAATGGTAATAGATAAGCAACTATAGCTGAAAAATAGAATTGATATTACACATTCTGGAAACAAAGCATTGAAATGAAAACCTGACAAATCACAACATCGTCTGGGCTTGTATTATTGTGAAGCTTTTGGTGCCATTCTTCCATCATTCCTCCCTTGCAATCATTCTTACGCTGGAGTCAGAAACACAGACAATTATTGAAAATTTGATAAACATTATCACTGGTCCGTATCAGAGTATGTTGGCAGCAACCATGAAAATGGTTACCCATCAAAAGATTCATGAGAAAAGATGAATTTGAGAAGAGATTTTTGGAAGGAAGATGCCTACTTAAGAAGCAAAACAAGCTGAGAAAAAGTTACCTGTACTACAAGAATCTCATCTCTTATACGCTGGCCCACGTCACCTTCTCCTCCTCGACCAACTGTAGACAAAATAATCCTTACAAGCTCTTTCTCTGACGGTTGGTCTTGAAAAATACCTTCAAGTAAACTTGTAACACGATCTTGGGCAGCACTAATCTCTCTGCAATATGGAAACAGAAAAACTTGTTCACTCACATCCAATCAGTTAGATTGGTCATATCATCTGTTTTCTCTCAACCACTAAATAAAATGCAAAAACACTCACCGAGGCTTAACATTATAATTTTTATTCCAAATAAGCTGACGAGTAGCCATAAACCTCATCCAGACAAGAATCCCTACTAGAGGTAGTTGTCCTCTACCCTTTGCATTATTGACCAGATTTGCGGCTATATTAAATCTGTGCAAAGGAGAGGGCATGAATAAGAATAGTTCTGTGCAGAGGAGAACCAACTCCAAAGCTCTTTCAACTATGAAAGCCCACCCCAGTAGTGAACCACCAGTATATTGACTACCCCATTAACCCAACACAAACCTGTGCATCAAAGACCTCTCTGCATCACTTTCAGAATTTGCTATTTCATCAAGCATCCATTTTGCAGTTCCTTCACCATTTCCTAGTTCCTGTGACACAATTAAATTTTGAAAACTATAAAGTAATTCCCATATGTATATCATATTTTATCAAACAAGATTTGGGCACCTTTCTTGGCTTCTTTTCTGCCTCTACAGAAATGTAGAAGTCTGAACCATTATTTTTAATCCAAGATTCGCCGGATCGCAGAACAAATGGGATGCCCATGATTCCACAGTCCTTAATCGTGATATCCAATGCCTGAAATCATCTGGTGAATAAGTTCCAACTGTAAAGGGGGGTAGACAAACTTGATGTGCGTATGAACTAGAAGAGTTTTGGTGAATTGCAACCTGAAAAGATGAGTCTCCAGCAAAACCATTCTCAAATACTGTCTCACAGGAACCTTCAAGTGCTGTAGAGTTGGGAGGAATTATAGAGGTTGGAGGGCACTGTTGCAAGAAACATTAACAACTTGGCCTTCAATTTATCCCCTCTTTGATGGCAACCACATCGATTTTCAAATATTACCTGCCACTCTCCCTTATTTAATTTTGAAACTCCCCAATGAAGAATGAGTGGCTCTCTTACATCTGATGCAAACCATATGCGCACAGTTTCTTCTTGTGTGGTTGCCAACACCTGACAGATCAGAAATAACAGCTCTCTTTCCCTCATTTTAAAGACCATTTGGCCTCTTAAAAGACGTTAATATAACCTTCTTTCTTTCACATTCTTATAGGCCATCTTAAGAATCATTCAGCCACATGCATTAAGATCATTACAATAGTTCTTTACGAAACATAGAGCATTAGTGTGGATAACATGAATTCACCCATATTTGTAATCATCATTTGTCTCATGGGTTAATTTTTTACTTTAGTAGACATTAATGTTTCTTGCTTGCAGATATCCAGCTCCAAGAACCATGGACTAAATTGTGGTTATTTGATACAATTAGCACCAACTCTAGTTTACTGCGTAGAAATATGGGGATTCGCCTTCATCAGGCTCATAACTGGACAGATATAGAGAAATCTTTAGTCAAGATGATTGCTTGTATGATAAGGAACAAAGCACCAGTATAATCCAAGCGCAGATGAGAGCAGCGCCAAAACTGACTAAGGCATTATTCCAATCAGTGACTATTGTCCAACGGATTTGGGAGCTCCTTAAGAAAACATACTCAAGATTGGCATTCGGGTTATTAAAGCAGCTGGCTGAAAATGGAGAGAATCCTTGTTGGTATGCTGAAATGCAAATGGTTCCAGTCACATGGTAATGCACTACCACATTGCAATATAGCTTATAAGGATACACGTCTATCTCATGCCCTTTGTAGTGTGATAGGGCAGCTCTGGACCTCTTCACATCAATTAGGAACTGAGATAAGTTGATATGAAAGCAAACCTACGGAATAACTGTGCTATTCGGGAGTGGAATACAAGTTGTCTGCCAATGTGGTGTTTTTTATGAAATTGGATATGCCAACTGTGCTATCGGGGGGTGGAATCAGAAGAACACTTTATCTGCCAATATGGTGTTTTTTATGAAATAAGAGGGAGAACCAAGACACTCGAATGGGGTAACAATTGATCAGGCAATAGAGTGTCGGGCACATAGGCAACAGCCATCTGGACACAGCTTCATCATCCTTGTCACTGGCAAATAAAGGTCATTATCACCTGGCACCAAAGGGATTTGCTAGTGCTGGGAAAATCCTTATAGTAGGGATCTTCAATACACACAAACTATAGTCATAAATGGGAAGTGAACAGAAAGAATTAGCTGACGCAAGATTACAAATTAGGTACGAATACAGGTCATGATTCAGGCAGTTATTGATAAGCCACCATTCAGAAACAACATGGATATCGATTGAAAAAGACCATAATGGAAATTATTGGGTTCCAAAGAGCTCACAAAGCAAACGTACCAAACAAAAAATGAAAACCTACATCTGTAAGCACTTTTTGCTTATGCATTTTCCAATCCACGCATGCTCTTCACCAGTATATAATGACAGAATTCCATGAGTGCATGTGAATGTAATATTATCTGTTGCATGTAGTCGAGAAGAAAGTTTCAAAACAGATTGTCAGAAAATATGAAAATTACCAATAAATTGCCTCTATCAAGCTTGAATAACATTTTTTGCAATATCTCCCCGTGATTAACTCCTTCAGCAGCCAGCTCAAGTGGTGTTGGTTCCTTTGAGGAAGACAAAGGAGCAAAATCCAGGCTTTCAGTTTCTTCATGGGAATCTATAAGCTCTCCAAAGTCACGTTTTTTCCTCTGTATAGTTTGAAGCTGTTTCTTTTTTGGCTTTGCAGTTTTCTTGCTTCTCTTTAAACTTTCCGGATCAACCTTTAACCTCTTGTACACATCCTTTATGGATACCCCACTTAAGATCTCATTTTCCAAATCTTTACGTGCTGCTTCAAATTCTTTCTACAGACAACAATCAGCAGGGCTTATTTAACATTTCAAATTGGTATCCCTTTAATTGTCATAAGTGCCAGTGTAATGCAATAATGAGTCTAGTAAGAGGAATTACAAGTTGTTCTTCAGCAGTATAATTTGGCTTCCCAGCTTTTTCCCATCTTACAAAAGATTGCACCTGTATCAAATCATCTGGGATTTCTGATCCAGAAGTTGATGCATCAAGAGTGTCCTTGACACTTCCTTCAGTTTTAAGCAACCGAGCCTTCAACGCATCAAGGGAAATTCCATTTGCCACTTCCTCTTGTAATTCCCTCCTAGCTTTCTCATACTCCTCCTACAGGCAAATCAGCATGCAAACAGGTTTGATTTCTTAAAGTTTGTACAAACAACGAGAGTTGTATCTCAGTAAGTGACTCATAACACATGAAGCAAACCTTTTGTTGCTCTATTGAGTAGTTTTGTTTCCCACTTCTCTCCCACCTCAAATATGATTGAACTTGCACAAGCTCCTCAGGTACAAGTACATTTGACAGATCAGTGGTTAGTTCAGGAAACAGCACCCTGAAATTTCCTCCTTGGAATTTAAGCCTGCAAAACCATGATTTACCTGTTACTGCATAGTGCAAACGAATTATTTATTATAATAGAAAAAAACTGTATTCTCACCATTGATTGTTCGAATCATCCTTCACTATGAATTCGATTGCATCAAACTTTATTTCGTGTACTTCAATCGTCAGGAATGCAGCATCCCCAGACTATAGGGGACGATAATGTTATAACTCTGCCATTCTAAACCTCTTAAAGCCTCAGATTATAGATGGGAAACTGTTACCTTGCGAAAAGGAGTCTGTAAGGCTTCATTTTGAAATTCCCTTGTGCCATCTGGATATTTTGATGGAAGCTTCCATTTTCTGAAAGAATAGAAATAAGAGAAATTTTGCACATTCAATAATTGGCAGCCTCCACAGCCTAGAGAATATAATATCACTCGAGACAAGAACTGAGGAAGGAGAACCTGCTCCCAGGCTGTGTCAGACCCCAATGAAGTAACGGTGATTCGAGATAACAGTTACCAATCTGAAATTCAAGTATTGCTCTGGACCCCTCCCCTGCACCCATCACCTTTACCTATCAGAACAAACGTTTTCCATATATGAGGGGGATTTTCCAAGAAAACGAGAAAAATAAAATATAATAGATGATTCATCTCCAGACCTTCAACTGCAATCCTCCATCCAGAACATGTTCTTGAGAGTTCTGTATTACGAAAACAAGGTCAGCACTGAACAATTTTTGTCGAACTTAATCAGAAAAAGGGAGCCTAAAGGAAGTACATCTTCACGAATTAACTATGTTTTATACTGTACGTTGTTGACACAAGGGTTTGACAATAACAGCCACACATACTTAAGAGATTTTTTTGAGCTATTTGTGAACCTCAACTGGTTTGGAGCTTTTGTTGTGATAAATTTCTCTTCTTCTTTTACATATCATTTTGGGTTATTTATTTCGTACAGTTGGTATAGAGTCAATTCATCCACAAACCTTACTACCAGCAAAACCCTAGAGATTGATTGTTGCTATTGGAATATTCTTTTTATTTGATTTATCAAATGGTTGTGACACTACTTTAATGCCTAGTTACACAAGGACCGTTATATAAATTTCGTTGCTCTTTGCTGAGCACCTTAGAATATGTAAATTCCTTTTACTTGATGTATCAAATGGTAGTAACACTTCTTTCATGCCTAATTGTTAAACTTGGAAAATTATGTAAATTCAACGCAATTAGAGGTATTTAAATCTTCCATATCCATTGCTACCATAGTTGGTTGATTATGGAGTTGGATGGGAACCTTAGCCAATCAACTGTCCTCATTTTGTGGAATTAGATGGGAGCCTATAGCAACCTAACCAACCCACATAGGGAGGCCAACAGCCAGCCATCTAATCCAAGTTGGACTTCCCTGTCATTTACTTATCCAGCTTCATCCATCTAGGTTTCACCTATCTAGCTTCAGACATGTACAGATTCTCTGTTTTGTATGTTCATTTGATCCCATTCATGAAGCTTCTTACCCTCCCAAAGGTAGCTCATAAATTTGCACTCTTTCCTCTGGGTTTATTACAAGGTCATTCTCTTTTATTACAATGTTGAAGAAAGGCGTTCAATTCATCATATGGGATGCTAAGAACAGCTTCATTCCTTTTATGATCATTAACTTCTTGAAGCAAAAACATAAACATTAGCATTTGACATCAAGATAGTGTAGGTCGCAGTTTTGTAAATGCAATGAGTTTATGATCACCTCGATTGGAGCTATAATAACTGCGCACGGATTACAGATTGATCTGTCTTCATGAGATTGTGAGTTTTTTCCATTCTCGAAAACCATTGCAGAACCAAAGAAATCCTTTTCGAATTTATGGTTTATGCCTTGGTTATATAAATACACTCGTGAGTTTTTTGAATGGCAGCTGCGGCCATGGATTATATTTGCTGCTTGTGCCGTTCCCCTGCTAGCATCTGCAGGTGTGAAAATAGGTGCTGCATGCAGATTTGCGGAGAGTCCACTACACAACATCGTGTTGAAAGACGTAAATCTGCATAATGAACAAATTGATGTTAAAACCCAAAAATTTGATATAACTTTCAGATTGGACCTCAACATTCAAGAAAATTAGCTCTGTTTTTATTTCCATCATGAAACTCATAGTACTTCTCCTTCATCCAGATATTTTTCTTTGGTTATAATTATAGAGGAAAGCATTCTCCAATAGCAAGTAAAACTTAACTAGTGTAGCCTCTGCCCAAGATATTCAAATCTCTTACATGAGACAATAACGAAAATATATACAACACTGAGAGATGCCTCTTATAACCAGTTCATATAAAACTATGGCATGCAACCGGTGGAAATCTTCATAACTTTGTACATGCACATCTTAAAACTTTGTATAAACCTCTTGAGTCACACAAGCAGTGGTCAAAATGCAAATGGAATCTATTTGTGATACCAATGTGAAACAATTCGATGGTAATAGGCTAGAACTGAGGCCTTAATCTCATAAAAAATTACCCCACCACCACTATTAGTAAGATTGGGGATTGTGCCCAACAAAATGTATGGTTATGCATCATAGTGTCGCCCCAGAAATTTCCTGGGCCCTCATGGAAACTCCTTTAAGCCATAATGATCTTAAATGAAGTTCTACCCAAAGACCAAGTACAAGTAGTGATAGTCACATGACAATACAGGCCCTGCATCTCAACCAGCACAAGAATACGTGTACACTTTCTAAGTCTGAGTCTCCATAGAAATGGAAATCGCTCAATCCGCTCCCTAATTGGACAAGACTCTCGCACATTACGCCCACTACATTAAGAATACCATTGTTCTGAATGCACTTTCTGTTACAAAGGCATGCTTGCTTCCTTGGGCAATGCCTTATGAGGCTAGCAAAGTTCTTTGGCCGAGAAATCAGCTCAGTTGGCTGGCATTTTGCAATCCTTTAAAGACAAAAAAACAACTTGGTGTTTGCATTTTATTGGGCACCTTACAGAGACATAATGCACATGTGTGGACCAAAGATATAACTGTGCAAATGAGATAATCACATGTTTTCCTTTATTGTGATTTGTTGTTCTCAAAGACTTAAGATGTAATCTCTTGTTTGGTCTTATAGGCTATTTTGGCCTCTTAAAAGAAGTTAATATTTCTTTCTTTCTTTCTTTCTTTCTTTCTTTCTTTCTTTCTTTCCTATGGTTTCTATTATGCTAAATGCAATCAACTAGCCAGCTATATACACTCGTTATATCACTGGTATGACAAGCATCAATCTCCTCACACATGTTATGCCTTGGAATCCTTTGTCTGATCCAGCTGGGTCATCACTACTAAGGCAGTTCTTATTTACATGTTGCCACATGTCAGCCAAATAGTTGGCCTGAAAGATAAGTATTTCATGTCCTGAAAATTGGTTTCAGAGTTAGTATCCTCTGGAACGTGGACTGGCAGGCATGATATTTGTTTTTCGGATATTCGTTAAAACTTGGTTTCTCATCTAGATGTATTCAAGCACAGTAAGCTTAAGGTCTAAGCTGATATTTATAAAAGAAACGTCCAGGTGGATGTTGAAGCTAATAGATGATCATCTTAAATCTTGAGTTAGATCAACATACACATAGGCACATTAAATGGTCATGTTAGATCATGAAGTAGCATCAGCATAAACATAGACATATCAACGTGAAGGTTAAAGACGCACATAGATATGAAGAGAACATGCAAAAGAAGAGTCTGATTATTTATAAATTATGTCGTAACATTGTACATGGACACAGGATAGTTCACAAAAATTCGGGAACCTCAACCAGCTTATGTTACAAACGAGGGATACAACTTCCCTAACCTCAAGCATAGTCACAAATGTGCTTACAACCTATTTGTAATCTGATTACAACTTAGCACATTCCAATCGTTTTCCATGGTAATGTGCTTCATATATGCACATGTGGTCTTTTAAACATATATTCCTTTTGTCTCACCACCTACCTATACTAGACTTGAAACCTTCCAAGCATCACCAAATCTGATAAGTATGACCAGCAAATAAAACAAAGCTCCACGTCCTCCTGCCTAAGCATTTATCTTTAACCTAAAGCATAATATTATCCACACCGCTCTATCTTTGAGACATTATCCTGATGCTCATCATGGTCATTATACATGCATGTTCATCAAGGCCATAATCCTAATGCTTTTACATGCATGTTGAGATGGTATGTTAATGACCAAATTATCAATGCTTGAATCATCATAAACTGAAAGAATTTTCTCAGTACATGAACCTTCATTGTTTGAGCATATTTCCTCACGACAAGCATTTCAACACACTCCGTATAAATATTGTACACATTTCTTAACAATAGACCACTCTTAGCTACCAGTGAAATCAATATTGTTCTTTCCATTGCCACACTTATATTGCATCTAGGCCCTCATCATGATCATTTTCCTATTGTGTTTGTATGTGTCTTGTATAGCAATGACCAATTCATGAATGTTGGTCAGATCCAGCTGCATTGACAGGTCCCTTGACCTAATAGATCTCAATGTGCTCATGGCAAGAGGTATCAGTAAGATAATGTTGATTGCATCTAATCCCTCATTAAGGTTATTATTCTAATTCTTTTAGATGCATTTTGTATGACTAATTGACTATTGTCTAAAACTTCAGATATCATTGGGCATCGATATGGAACAAGGTTCCTGACCACAAGGATCTCAAGGTACTCATACCAAGAGATATCAGTAAGGTCAATGTTGGTATTTCCATCACCACAATTAGATTGTATGTAAAACCTTGTCGATATTATTATCCTAATGATTTTACATACAACTTGAAATGATATGCAATGACCAACTCATGATTGAGTGAATCTTCAGATACGAAATATTATCCTTCAGTAAATGCATCTTCGGATATCAAGCATATTACCTCAGTAGATGCACCTTCAGTAACATCTGGGCAACGATATCAGACACATTTTTGGACAAAATGGATCTCAACATATTCAAGCCTAGATACATAGGTGAAATTAGTTATTGTTCTTCCATTTCCATGGTTAGATTGAATTAAAAACGTCTTAGACATATTTGATAACACTTGAGCCCTTTACATACAGAAAAATCACTCAAAATGCCGTCAAGTCTATCATTGTAATGCATTTATATGCCTCCTGGGATGGTATGGAAACAATCAATCAGTGAATGCATCATCTTCATTTACTGACCATATTCCCTTACTACATGCATCTTCACCCACTTGGGGACTCCACAGTGAAATTGAGTGAATTCTGTGACCTTTGGATCCTGAGGCACTCTGGCCTTTAAATATCAGTGTTCTTCCCGTTTCCATGGTTAGATTGCATTTTTTAACCTCATCAAATTCATTACCCCAATTCTTTTCACATGCATCTTTATATGATTATTGGGAAGGCCAATCCATGAAGACCTCATCTTCATATAGTTAGCATAATCTCTCACACATGCACCATGACTATCAGTGTTCTTCCCGTTTCCACGGTTATGTTACATGTAAAACCTCACCAAATCCATTATCCTAATGCTTTTCGACCGCATCTTTAAATGGTTATTGGGTAGAGCAATCCATGAAGACCTCGTCTTCATATATCTCATACATGCACCTTCAGAAAGTACTCAAACCTATAGATATCAGTGAGATCAATGCTGTTCTTTGCATAATCCACAGTTATATTGCATCAAAGAGCGCATTGAACCCATAAAATGTTATAGCACTGAACGATTCATGAATCCTTCATCTTCACATAATGGGCATATTTACTTTAATATACAAACATTCATGAATCTTTTCATCTTCCTTTTCGGAATGTATTCGAGCTTATGCATTTTAGTGAGATCAAAGCTTTTTCTTTCAATTCACATAGTTTGATTGCATCTAAACCCTCATCATTGTGAGCATATTATCTCAATACATGAGCAAGGTCTATAGATGTCAGTTAGATCAGCAGTGTTATTTCCGTATATCCATACACATAGATCGCTCATAAAAACCCTCTTTAGGAACGTTCATCGCATCCCCTTGCTTCAAGATTAGACATAATAATGTGCAAATGTAAAGAGGAAATAAAGAACATTTCTAAACGACAGGAATTACATGAGAGAGAAATATGAAAGTAAATACCAGGGGGGAAAAGAGAGAGATAAGATCCTGTTGGGGATGAAGATCAGCAAATGAGATGGTTGGCAACTCTTCCAAACAGAAAAACCTGAAAAAACAAAAAGAAAGAGATGGAAAGGGGGGTTGAAACAGGGGATTGTAAAAAAACAGAGAGATTTAGGGAAAGCAGAGGAGGTGGAGGACAGACCAAAACAGAGATATTTACTGATCAAGAAGAAGAAGAAGAAGAATGGAGGGAAATGAGAAGTGGAATGAAGCTGATATTACTACAAAAGAAAAACAGTTCAATTTTAAAAAGAAAACAAAAAACAAAATCAGGAAGAATCTGTGAAAGAGAGAGAGAGAGAGAGAGAGAGAGAGAGAGAGAGAGACAGGGAAGATTTTTTTTTTTTCTTCCTCTTTTTACTCCTCCTTCTTCTGATTTTCTCCTCCTCTTTCCTCTCTTCCTTTTTCTTCTCCCTTCTTTTTTGTTCCTCCATTTTCTCTCCCCTTTTTTTAACTGAGTTTTTTTTATGATCTTTCTCTCTTTTCTTTTCTTTTCTTTTCTTTTCTTTTCTTTTCTTTTCTTTTTTTGATTGTGTGCTTTGCCTTCCCCTGTTTTCTTAGTTTTTGTTTTCCTCTGTTTTTTTTTTGTGGGGAAGGGGGGGGGGGGGGGTGCATCCCAGATATTTTGCATAGCTCATTAGAGTCTACTTTAGAACTGAGTTTTGAGTGTATATGTGCCACATGCATGTTATCTCTATATCCTCTGGCATCCACCCGTTCCGCCTCACCTGCCTGCCTGTCTGCCTCGCCCATCCCAGTAGCCTCATGTCACCCAAATCATCGCCTCGCCCAGAGCCTCCCTAAAGAGAGACTCCCTGCAATTGTTTGTTTGCTTGTGTGATGCACGCTCTCATGGTAAATGCATGCCCCCCGTTTCAGCTCTCGAATCATGTCTCCGTTCACACACAATGCCTGTTCAATCACCTCACGTCCCCTGAATCCGTGTCGTGCACAAGAAATTTCGTGTTGCTAATAAGCTTTTCCGGTCACGCATCGATTGATTGTTCATATGAGGCCCTTTGGTTCATTGTGGTTTCCTAACTTGTGCCCCACCCCAACCATGTTTTGTATGTCGACCTCTTG
The DNA here is from genome assembly GCF_043228905.1 of Azolla caroliniana. Classification (NCBI taxonomy): domain Eukaryota; kingdom Viridiplantae; phylum Streptophyta; class Polypodiopsida; order Salviniales; family Salviniaceae; genus Azolla; species Azolla caroliniana. The sequence continues at coordinate 1,578,109 of NW_028230453.1, forward strand.
GAGATGTCACGAGCTATAAGAGACAATCAGGTCATGCACAACCACCCAAACCAATGTTTCGCTTCTAAGAAGATGTTATGGAAATATCATGTACATGCACACATTGATACCAAATATAATCAAAGACTATGAGTGCTGGAAAAACACCAATCTAGGTGGTTCTCGTCTTGGAATGGATAGACAAGCCAAAACCAAAAGGATGGAGGAGGCATTGTCCAAAAACAAGAAATATCAATTAAGTGATAATGATTCATTAAGAAATTGTAGGGCTATCCAAAATGTATGCCTAATGGAACTATCTATAACTTAGTTGTAGTTATGTGTACACGTAGTTATGTATACACAACCCTTTAGTTAAGCATGTTTGGTGTTCGTGCAATTACGCCTCGTGAGGTTGCTCGACTTTTGTGTTGTGACAAGGGGGAATCTATAAAGGGAATACATTTGTGGACCCCTTTCATCAAGAAATCTAGTCTTAAACTCCACAACAGATATTTTTTGAACCTCATCAAACATTTCTCTTCTTCTACAGAAACTATTGTGAGATGATATTATAAACAAGTCAATGAGCTTGATTTCAAAACGCAACTACTTCCTAAATTCATATGTTGCACCTAGCTCTTCACAAATTGCCAACAAAGTAGTCACACATTTGTAATTGCTTGAAACAATATTGTTTCATACATTGATTTGACTATCATTTGAGCAAAAATTCTTAATTGCAATCACATTCAAAGTCTCGACAGCAAGCTTTTAACAAATAAGTAATGGAAAAAAACCAAACAAATGAAATATTGCCACGAGGAACATTAAGGTATGTATATCAAGTGACTTAGCTTGACATGTATCGGGTAGATGTCTTATCAATCAATAACTTTACAAGTAGACACGTATTTTATTGATCAGAAAACAAACACACATTGTCCTCCCCCTCTCTCTTATCATTCAACCTTGCATATTAAACACGTCGATATGATACTTTGTTTTCTAGCTAAGATTCTTAGGATTCCCTATACCTCGAAATTCCATAGCTCTCCTATTCCTCTCAAGGATTCGTATCCACACAAAATAATGATTGATTATAGAATTCTCTCAATCCATTACCACACTTCTAAACTCAATAATAATCTCTCTCTCTCTCTCTCTCTCTCTGCTTCAATGTATGAATAACCCTTTTTAGGAAGGAGACACATATCAAGTAGACATGTATATTGTGGTCCCATAGGTCAAAACTGGTCTCCTTATGGACAATAAAAAAAACCCTAAATTCTAAATTCTAAATTCTCTCTCTCTCTCTCTCTCTCCATATATTCATTATCTTCTTTATGATATTTTCAAGGAGGAAATACAATCCTTATAATTTTGAAAAGAAAATGAGATAAGATCGTAAGAAGCACATGTGTGCATATGTAGTGACATCATAACTAAGATATTCATAAATTAACATTGACCATTCCACGTTGCCACCATTTAACCAACCTTTCAATAATACCATGGTAAAGTGTTGTAATAATATGTTGTTGAAGTGAGTAATGACTTGGGGGGTATGTACGACACGCGTGTAGAACATGCTAATTTATAGATTGTTGGATATGTACACCTAATGGTAAAAAAGGTCACCACCTTGTACAAGAGCGCACATCATGACCATTTGCATGAGAATATATACCCTCACTTAAGCCTAAAAGCTACTACAATAAAAAAATCAATGTATAATTCATGCCTCTTAGGGATAGTCTTCAGCTACCCCAAAAACGTTTGGCTACATTCACACAACCAAATTAGCCAACGCGGCAAAAAGTACCATTTGTTATAGTTGTGTGAGGGTACACTAATGAAAACTAGATCAATAAAATAAAATAGTGATGATTGAAGCTTGATAATTAGTCAAACGCATCAGTAGTCCAACATAAACCTATATGTACTCTTGAACATTAGTTAACATTGCTTCATAAAGGGGCCTTGTGCAATAGGCACCAAACAACGAGTTTCATCAACCAATGAATTCATTATACATGTGTGCATACGTAACCTATATAATTATACCCTTAAGCATATGATTAACATTAATCAATGTATAAAGTGATGAAGAGCATTCATAACCTATATACTTATACCCTTAAGTATATGATTAACATTAATCAATGTATAAAGTGATGAAGAGCATTCATAACCTATATACTTATACCCTTAAGTATATTACTAACACTAATTAAGTTTAAACTTTTAAAGACATAAACAATGTAGAGGAAAATAAGAACCACATAACAATGGTTCCATAAACTATTTTATGTACAATGTTGAAAATCGTGTAATGAATGTAATCATATTGAAGAATATGCATTGTAGCCCTTGCAAATTCAATATATGTGTACAATGTGGTTTCCAAGCTCTATGAATGAACACATAAACATGAATAAATAGTAAAGCCTTTTCATACACATACCAATGTATGATGGAAGGAAAACATTTTAAGTGTTTGCTTACAATACTAGAATTAGAAGAAAAAAAACATTTGTGATATTCATATAACTAAAAAAAAGTTCCACTTGAGACCATGTATAACCTAGCCAGTGTGGCATGAACATAGTATGCAATTTTGATGTATCTCCAACTTTTCATGTCCAAGGGTTAAAAATGATAGCAATGCAACAACACTCGCCATTAACTTAAAAGTTAAAACCATGCAGGTGAAAGCAAGTAGTCTATAGTATATACATTAAAAATCTTGGAATAAATATGTCTTAAATGTGAAGTTATATTTAGAAATGGGTGTAAATTGTATCAATTTGTAGTAGATGAAGTCATCCTAACTCCTCATATTATATGCTTCCAATGAAGTATCCAAAGAAGACTCATTTTCTATTTTGTCTATTGAGCCAATAAATTGAACAATATCCACTAATACAAACCTAGCTCTACCTTGAAAATATGCATGCAATCATGATAAAATGAATTATGTATTTCATTTAGATAAGGGCAATGAATACATTCATCCACATGTAAAGCTGTCCTATTTTCTATCCTACCAATCAATATATGCTAACTCTTGCCCATTGCATGCATGTTCCAAATACATGGTAGGTTGACCCATTAACGACAATTATAAACATCCTAATCTTTTGACTTTTGTAACGATAGAGATCATATAGTTGAGCTCCCGAGTTCCCAATACAAGTGTGTCGTCTCAATGAAACTTTCACCAATCAAAACAAGAAGAAAGGACAGAATCACAAAAGGCCATTTGGGTCAGCAAACGTGTGATGCATTTGTTTATAATGATAATGTATGATAACAAGTAGCGTAAAACAAAATTGTAACCTTCATCGTCCTTTCTTATGTCCCCCAATTTTCACATTTAAGTTACATTGAAAAACCGCCCTGCCAGTGAAGTCCTCAAGTTTTGAAAATCTTTGAGTAACATAAATATTTTATCATTATCCAAAAGATCAAATTGTAAATGTAAATATTGAATAGGAAAATATACTCAAGCCCCCAAATGGATTAGAGTAATAAACCACAATTTGTAGGTTCAATGAAAATAAACTCCTACTTCATTATAAGGATGGTAACTAATCAAAGATTTTCTCTAAAAAATGCAACAAACATTTGCCACTTATTATCAAATTTACAAAAATTTCAGACAATTGATCACATTTGTCATTCAAATGCCTCACTTAATATTCCTTCATCACATAATCATAAACATAACATATGGAGACTATTAGCATAATCTGGAAATGCGAAGAACTTCCTCACTTTTACTGAATACTTAAGAGCAATGGTAAATTCTTAATAGCTGTAAAACATGATAAATTGTCTTAGAAATGCATTGTCACATGAATTCTGACACATACAAACTGGAATTTGGTAATTGCCAATTTTTATTTGGGGGTAGGTAACGCAGTAAGTACCTTGCTCATCATGCATGACTACCAATTCACAGAATTTTATGACATAATAATAGGATTACAAAGAATTATCAAGAACACCAGCCTAAATTACATGAAATTCAAAAAATCTAAAATTAGGTCTCTGATATAAATTTGAATCTCATCCTTTTGATAGCACACATGAACCAGAATAACCTTGATGCCAAACCACGAGGACAAAAGACAACTCTAACCAAAGAGACAATGACACCATTCATGTTATACGGCAAAATATAGAATAGAGCATTCATGGTGACACCTAAAGTTAGTGGTAAATAATGATCATGTGCAAGTGCCATTCCTATACAAAGGAACCCGAGATATGAGAACACACATTAAGATTAAATTGATACTGTAAACTTGAGGTGAGAATTATTTCATTGAATACACCCAGAAATAATTGGTTCCGAAGCGTTCCATTTGAATCAGATCACATTTTTGTGATATTATGATCTCACTCTTCTGGCTATTTGGTATATTCAAAGAAAAGGAAACAACATGCAAATAATTAAGATTGCCAGTTGAGTGTCACTACATCACAACTAAAATTACAAAGGAAAAGCAAGCCATATTGCTTCATAGGAAATCTCTAAGGTATTTTTTTAGCTCACTATCTCTTTTCAAAACCAAGAATGATGAATGTTATTGTGGTCCCTATAATTTTCATTCTTCAGCAGACAATGTCACACTAATACTAGTGTTTTTGTTGGATCATATGAGTTGGCAAAGTACATCTCTCCAAGTGAACTTGCAACCAATCCAGAGATTCATGTTCCTGATCCCTCCACCAATCAACAATAGGAGGCAAACTATATCCTTATTTCCTTGTCGACATGTGGAACTGAAGGTTTGTTATGCATCATCTGTTAGAACATGAAAGATTGCTGCTTTATAACAACTATAGGAGTTATTCTAAAGGCCTCACAATGTAGAGAAAAACAGCTCACAGACATTGGGGTATGTGAACATAGTATAGATGTGGGTGTGCACATATGTAGTCATTGACGAAAAGCAATTGCACAGATGAGATTGTGGGCTTCTGCACAGAACAGAATCTTGGAACGAACTGTCCCATGGTCAACTTATATCTGATCCATATTACACATTCAGGATTCCACGCAATCATTTGTCACACATTTGCTATGTTTAACATGATGTGGTAGAGCATATATATGCCCTCTTCTTTGAACGTTTCTAGTCTTAAGAGAGAGAAGACAAGTATATTGTTCAATACCTTGTCAAGGTATAGCACATGCACAAGAATGCAAAGATAGAGAAAAAAAACTCAAATGTAGATATAAAGTAGCTTAACACAGTGAATACCTTGTCAAGGCAAACACATGGTTCTAGGATGCCCACATTGTCCACAGCCCAAAATGTGAAAGCAATGGCTCTATCGACCGATGAGCCATATCCATGTAACCAAACATGGAAACATTATTGTGTAAGTAACGCTTTTCAACTTGTTATAAGGTGTAAGTTTGTGGGTAATTCTATACCCAATGAATGATAACTTTATCAACATGTCCACATCTCCTAGGAGCAAGTGAAAAGTCTTTGAGATCCAAAGGGTAAAGAAATATTTTCCATATTGTTAATGTTTCTGTGCCATTATTGCAATGGTTCAACCATACCCCACCCATATTTGGTGTATTTTGTTTATCAATATAATAAGGTCAAGCAAAGAATTAAGATGAGAGTCCTCCATGCAACTTGAATTGAAACATAGTCACATGAACCAAGAAAAAAAGCACAAAAAAAGAAAAAGAAAAATACAAAAAGCTTCTGAAGATAACTAAGAAAGATGGTACAAAGGTTCAACAGGGTTCGGTACTCCAACTCATAGGCAGGAGGCATATTTAAGCAAGATGTTGAAGTTGGTAATGATCTCAATTGAGATTCTAGTACCCATGAAGTTAGAACATTCTATGGCAAAATGGGAAGCATATTCACATCGAACAGTAAAGAGTTCCACTTGGTGGTGTGCGAAGTGAGAGAGCATGGCTAGTGAGTAAAATCCAAAACTTTAGCCCCTAACGATATAATTAGTGTTGTTTTTGTATTATGTTTCTGCAGGGTCAAACCTCTCTGACAGTTGGTCAGGTGGTTTAGACCATTGCACTGATGTCATAAATTTAAGAGAAACCAAGTTTGATCCTCACCATGTGTTCAACCTGTTCAATAGATCGAATGGATTGGCCCTGGATGTTAATAGTATATCTATTTATCTATCTTGCAATATCATGAAGTAGCAATGTCTCCATTAATAGTGCTTTCCACCCTTTTGTTCATATTATTGATGATTTCAACCATGTCCATTTCCAAATGAAAACTAAATTTCATCTGCTATGTTTCTTCATAGCATTGACAGTGTTCGTTAAGGCGTTGCATGACGCATAGTTGATTTTATTGTACTGGTTCTTATTTGCAGTTTGTTTCCTTGACAGAACTTCCAAATGCACTCACCTTTCAACTAGAAGTTGCAACATGGAGGTAAAGCAGGAATATTTGAAAAAGACGCATTATGACATATTGATGCAAGTGTATATACTGCATCTTTGCACCTTAATGTTTGCCCTTGCGAATAAGCATATGCTATCTGGGACAAGTCCCCATATTTGGCAAGTTAAACCAAATTATCAGAAATTGGGAAGGTTGAGATTATCGAGTCAAGACAGGTGGTTTCGATGTTACTTGGCGATTCTAGAGTGCATGCCACAACAATATCAACAATACAAATGCATATACTGCCAAGATTGTGATTTTTTGTCGGTTTAAAAAGCTGAAGTCTTGTGAATTATAAGTATTATTTGAGAAATTTTGATAGAGCAGCTTCATTAATAAAAGCAGAAAACATGTCGCAACAAAGAGTAATAACAACTTTTTAGAATTTGGTGACAGTCATGAAATTCCATACTTTCAAGAAAAAATTTCATGCTAACCATCAAACAACATTAATAACACTGAAAAGCAGTGGTGGTTTGCAATTACTAACCTTGTTCCAATCACGAAAATATACACATTAGGATTACATATGCCGGGCTCCATCTAGTCATAAAACCATTTCCTGTCAAGGTGGGAAAATTGACTGGCTATCTAACAATTTTTTGCAAGACATTCGAAACTCAATTCGGTAACCTTGGCCTCAAACTAGCACTGCGAGAAAGTTTCAAAGTTTCCTCCAAGTTGTAAGATTTCCTACATCCAGGGCATCGAGCATCGTTGATGATAATCTTATGATGACAAAAGAGGCAGAGTCGAAAGCCACAAGGGCAAGGAAGAAAGGATGAATCTGTAGTATCTAATTCTTCGGTGCATATTGGACAATGTGAAGGTGCTGGAGGAATCCCCCAAATGCTCCCTCTCGAGTTTCCCCATACTGTACTTCCGGATTGCATTGGAAAGCTATTTTGTTTCTTCAAGCAAGGAAGTGTCAATGGTCGAGACATATCATCAGGTCTCCATGCTCTGGATGCATCTGCTCTCATCCTATACCCAGAATTTTCTGGCCTGAACTTTCCCTGAGGTTTTAGCACACATTTCTCCATATCATTCCTCCATAGTTCAGTGCTTCTTTCATCTATTTGATTGTTTTCTGGAGGATTTCCATCAGGGTTGTTATTTTCTTGAAGAGCTTCCTGAATATTTAAGGCATCTGCTACAGTTTCCCAATCCTCCACCGCATCATCATCATCATTACCATGACCGTCTTCTTCTTCATCACTATCACTACAACTACTTCCATGGCTACTGGTGGATCTACATGTGCTCGTCTCGTTGCTCAACCAAGAAGGTGCTGAACCTGGACCATCTAATACTGCAATGTTGCTTTGGAATTTTCGATCATTCATGCATACACCAGATTCAATGGAAGAATAAGAGTTTTGCCGAAGAGGCATCGAGTCATCCCCGTTTGTGTCATGGGAAGGTAAACTTAGATGATGATTGACAGAGGAATCTGATACGTGCACCACATTGGGGTGCATTTTCCTGTTTAGACCATCAATGAAATTCTTTGAACTAGAGATGTTTACATCTGGTATGTCTTCTTTGTCATCAGTATGACTTATGATTGCCATGTGAGTATAATCTTCTGAAGATTGTGACAGGGAAACATCTTTATTCTCATTGGCATTTCTTCCAATGGAGATATAAAAGGCATCATGTGAGTATTGGGATAGGGCATCCTTTCTGTTGTCATTGGTATCATTTCCTGCCATGTGGAAGATATTTTGCAAAGATTGTGATAGGGCAACACCTTCACTCTTCTCATTATCATTGATGTGAATGGAATCTTGTGAAGATTGTGATAGAGCAGCATCTTTGTTCATCTCATCATCATTGAAGTAAATGGAATCTTGTGAAGGTTGGGAAAGGGCATCTTCCTTGTTCTCCTCAGCATCATTTTCACCAGCCATATTATAAATGGCATTTTGTAAAGATTTTGATTCCACCTCTTTGTTAATCTCATCGATATCGCTTCCATCCATGTGAATCCCATCTTGTAAAGATTGTGATAGTGCAGCATCATTCTTCTCATCGGCACTGCTCACACCCATGTGAATGACGTCTTGCAATGATTTGGATAGGGAAACCTCTTTGTTCTCCTTACAGGAACCAAGAGCTGATGTACAACATCCAAGTTGGTTGGCGTTTATAGACACTATCAGATAGTAAACTAATGTAACCAAATTTCCATGACATCAAAACTAGTGTAACTAACCCATTCCCTATTGCACCAAACTAATATAACCGAATTCAAGCTTGCATCAAATTAACATCACCCAATTCTTTATTGCACCAACCTTATGTAAACGAATTCCATATTGAAACAAACAAACATAGCCCAATTCTCAATCACATCAACATATGAAAATTTCAAATAAAGAAGGAGCTTCTGAGACTAACCTTGAGCCAGCCATTGTTCACGGCGAGCATCGAGTTTACACTGTTTCAACTTGGCAGCTCTATGGACCTGAAGAAATACAACAAATTCACATGAGCCCAATATATATGATAACTTAGGCCATGCAAAACCCTCTTTTTCTTTATATGCTTAATAAATATATGATAGTGTTAACCATTTATCTTCATCACATTAGCTTCAATGGAATATTCCAGGACCTTTCGAACTAAAACAGAGTAAAGCAAGAAATAAACAATTCATAGGCATGTATTGAATTCAAGCTTACCCTTTTCTTCTTTCTTGGTTCATTAGCGAGTGGAGAGGGTTGCTTTCCAGAAGGAGAGATGATGTGGGCATCCATCTGACACATGAAGAAGAAGAAGAAGAAGAAAATAGAATGACCAAAGAGGGCAAATCAATGGGGGGAGAGGGTAGAAGAAGGGGAAATGGGTATGTAGTTCCCAGCAAGTAATAAGAAGAAGATAATAGAGATAGGTTGCAGACAGAGTATGGTCTATGGTGGAGTTCACTAGTCTTTTGTGTGTGTGTGTTGAAAGAGAGAGGATGGAGAGAAGGGTGTGCAGAGAGATCCCCTGCCTCTCATATATAACTAACCTTAGGTCTGGTACCAAACCAAACCAAATCCAGATCATTCTGATGTTAATTGCTCTGTATATATATATGTTATGTATGTATCTAGGAGGTATCAAGACTCCCCCCCCTGCCTCTCATATATAACTAACCTTAGGTCTGGTACCATACCAAACCAAACCAAACCAAAGCCACCTCATTGTCATCAATGGTATTTGCCATGCATATCTATGAGGTGAGGTATATGCCATACTCTCGTTTGGGTTCGGGTTCGGGTTTAGGTTTAGGTTTTGGTTTTGGTTTAGGTTTTGGTTTTGGTTTGGGTTCAAGTTGGGGTGATGCCCTCCCTAACTCTATAACTCGACCATCTCAGTATTGAATTTGCGCTCCAATGTTTTTTGGTTCGATCTTCTGTTGGATTTGTGCCTTCCTCTCGTCCCAGGTTCTTGCGATGCCCTCTTTTGACTCGACAACCCGACCGGATTGCGTAACAAATATATTTCATGTTTGTTGACTAAACTCTAAACTCTCTCCTATCTGAGAGCTTGTCTGTCGCTACCTCTTGTTTAGGTCCATAAGATTGCCCTCCTTGACTTGGTAGCTCGGCCTTTTTTAGTTTCCGATCCAATGTTTTATTTTGTGTTTCTCGTATTGGGCTTCTTCTTCTGCTTCTTCACAAATGTCGCTTTAATGTAGTGACAGATTATGCCATTGTGATAAATACATCCATAAACCTTGAAATGCACAAGGTATCAATTAAGGGTTATTTTCTACAAGTTAGAACCATCCAAAATCCTAGGCATGTGTGTGTGTTGCCGAAGGAGTCATAAATTATGCATTGGTTATTAACCCACGTGTCATTGTATCCTTCTCTTGCTTTTTTGGTCCATTCTACTTCAACCACTCGTGTGAATCATCGTAGCCTTAGGGTTAGGAATGCACTATGTGCCCATTTTTCTGGCTTATTTAGTATAACATGGACCGTCGAGAATTTTGATTTGCTCAAGCACCTTTCAAATATATGCAAACCCTTTAGGTTTGGGCATATGGTCCTCATTGGTATTCCATATGTATGCATTTTGAGTGTTGAACCTTGACTAATATGCACCCAAATGGACTATAAGGGGCACCATTACCCTACTTAGTGCAGACAACTCTTTAGGTTGATTATATTGAGAGGTTGAGAGGATTTTCATCTGTTGACTGAAACTATTCTGGATGGCCAACATATGTATTAGATGTTGTGTGTGTATAAAGGATTGTAAATGGGTCCACCATTAACCTTATCATTGACTCTCATTGGGTTATGTGGGTTTCACGTGACAATCCCCTTACGAGTCCTTCGGGTTAAATTGTGCTACTATCGTTGTAAAAAAATTATTTTTCTTTGTTGTACAGGTAAATCAAAAGCATTTTCCTACCTATTGGACCCCAACAAGATAGAAATTCTATGTTGAGATTATCATTGAGAAATATATAGTTTCTCTGAAGCTCAAACATATGTTGAGAATATTGCATACTTTTATACCTTATAATTGTTAATTTGCTCAAACAACATGTCGCATATCATTGGATCTCCATTTTTTGTTTTTTAAAGTCTCCCGCTTTCCCTTTTCTCTCTTAGTAAATTTATTGGGAATCTCTGTTTAATAATTATCAATGTTTATTGTTGAATCCCTCTTCTTCGTTCATGCCATGACTTTTACTTTTGAACCAATCCTTCATCATAATAACAATTTACAACACTCGCGTTGAAGGTGTTGATCTCATAATTTATGCATCAACACAAATAAATAAATAATATACCCTATATGACTTTTCAACCTAATTTTTTTAATGTCCATGTAATTATTTCAACCTTCAATGACTTAACAAAGTTGTACAGTTATTGTTTTGCTATCATAGGCCACATTGGTCTCTCTAGGGGTGTTCGCATACTTATTCTTTGTCTCCTCCTCCCGCGTGAAATAATTTCAATGGCTTCTTGATATGGTCGGCGTTCTCTCTCATCCTACTCTATCTCATGTTTTTTTGTCATTTATTGTTTTGTTCCTTGTCTCGTTTGACTTCTACCATAATCATTATTAATGTTGTTTATTTTCCTTCCCCCCTTTCCATTCAACGACTTCTAGCATTATTATTATATGCCTTACTAAACATTCATCACAAAGAGAAGGTGATAATGTTTTGCATCTGATCATTCCCCATATCCATGATAGACCTCCAAGAAATACTCTCCCAACTACAACACTAACAAATATAACTAAGGTTTTTAATAGTATTGGCATACCTCCCTAAGATGTTTTCTATTACAAATGCAAATATTTGAAGATATGTGAGCTTATGGTTCAAAAATTGGCTTCTAATGTTTTTTATTGGATATTTCGGTTGATAGTAGTTTGTCAATATCCTGCTTATCTACAAACCGACTTTCAATAGGGCAAGGGGAATTTATAGTTACCATCAAACCCATATCTGTGTAGCTATAGTCTATAAGCATCTAATAAACACTTTGTTCCAATAGTTTCCCACAATTCCATGTGAACGAATTGTAAATTTATGATAGGTAGGTAACCTGTACACAACATAAAAAACCAACCAAGTTTAATATGATGTGTAATGGAGATTAATTATAGGTACTCATATAAAAGTTTAGACATCTTTAATGAACTATATATTTAAATTTATTGTTGACTTTATTAATCCAAGATTGAGTACGATGCTTAAACACTTTGTTTTAGGTTGTAGCACCCTACACACAAAAACAATATGTTCCAAAATGTTATAATTGTTGACATAATTTCCATATATGTTCACATAGGGAAACAAATTGGTTGTGATACATCTCAAGTCATGCTATTTTTATTAAGTGGTGTCCATTATGATATCATTTATGTAACCAAAGTTGTGAAGTATTTGACCATATTTATTTAGCATTTAATTAAATGAGGATTGTTATTACTTTAAAATGTTTCAAAATATATAATGACATGTAAGCACACAACCTAATTGGCTTTATACATATACTATTCATGTAAACTGATTGGGGAACTAATTGCGTTCTACTTTGAATTAACCAACATTATTTGAAAGGAACATGCCTTGAATAAGCATGGTCAAATTCTTAGCAAGTAAAATATTGGAAACTCCAATGATAAACTTGCAACGTGTGTGTGTGGCATGTACAACAACAAATACACACGGAAGTAAGAAGTTTATGTTTATCGCTTAAATGACTTGATAATTATTACTATCAAAATCAAGTTGATATGCATGTCGAATCATTATGCATTTTGATAAGTCTTTTATGAGATGATCGTAGAGCGGCAAGTCTGTAGCGACTCAAATCCAAAGACAAAAAATGCATGAATAGGGAGTTGAGACTTTGTATGCAAAATATAACACATTTAACTTGTGTAACTCCAATACAAAGTAGATTTAGCTTGGAGGTTGTTGATGGAGAGGGTATGAATAGGAAATAATTTCATGTGGTTTTGGAAATAAAGAAAACTTTACAAAGCATGTAGAATTTGTAAGCCCAAAAATGAAAATGCGACTAAATGATTTAAGTCCGACCTGCCGGATTCGAACCAGCGACCTAAGGATAACAGTCAAGCACACTACAGTCCTCCGCTCTACCAACTGAGCTAAGGTCGGGTTGTGATGAGTGTCTCAAACATTGAAATAAAGTTATTTCATAAATGTAAACTAATACCCAATGAACTTGCTATTGCTTAAATGGCTCAATATATACTGAATGATTTATTAATATTGTCACCCTCGTTTTCCATCATTCAAACGTTGCTTGTTCGCTTCATGAATGTAAAGGAGGCTCTGTTGATTCATAAAATAACATTGAACAAAAGAGAATACATGTTTTATCTTATCACCCCTAATGAGGCCAATTCGAACCCCATGAGAAGTTGGCATATGACCTTTTTAAGTTTGGGAAAGTTATCTTTCATGGATCAAATGAGTTTCCTTTTTAGATTCATTAGGGAACATGAAATCATAAAAAGAGATCCATAGATTATAGTGATTGAGCTACCAAAATTTGCTACCTTGATATGGGCTCGGTTTCGACTCAAACGTAACCAAACCATTTAAGCATGGTTTAACGATTTATTGGTTCCAATATAATTAAATTATATGCGTAGGTTCAATTATTATTAAATGGTATGGTTATAAATCTCAAGTTTATCAGTTTGATGGGTTTAAGTGGTTTGGTTTAATGGTTTCTAATCAACTTTTTTTTTTTTTACTTCCTTACTGGTTTTTTATTGATTTAATTAATTGAACTTAAATGATTAATTAATTTAATGTTTATTTATTTATTTAGATTTAAATGGTTAGGTTTAAATTTGTGATTAAATTATTTGGTTTGGTTTCAACATTTTCGTAAACGGTTTGGTTTACCTTTTCCTTAAATTATTTGGTTTAAGTGGCTTGGGAGCTCATAAATGGTTTGTCTTGGTTTTTGTTTTTTATACATAGATGGTCCAATCAGTGCCTATCCATACCAAAGCCGAACCGGGCCCAAAGCTACTTGTAAGCTCAAAAACTACGTCAAAATGTGAGTCAATGTATGTGGAAACCTTTTTCCTGAGCATAGGTAAAGACTATATTGGTATAACAAGGTATTGTGTAAACATAAATTACAAACCACGGTTTCTGGGTGGCATTGTAGAAGATTTAAGAAATTTCTCAACCTTCCACATTCTAGAACATCCCAACCTCTTTCCACTTTAACCTTTGCATGAAGTTACTCTTGTTGAGTTCTAATTCCTCTCACTTGATTCTTGAGTTCTAATTCCCCATCACTTGGTTCTTGAGTTCTAATTATAGGCCATATATCATCAATGCACTCACTGAATTGCAAACAATTATTGTGTGTTCAAGTAAGAAAAATAATCATATGTTCCTAGTGCAAGACACTATTCTATTAAGCAATAAGCAATTTCATAAAACTTTTGATAATTTTCTATGTATAATCGTTCTAATCTCAAATGCATCAATGATACATTTTGGATGTCAATTGTAACAAAGCATCATAAATCAAACTTTTGATCATTTTCTCAATATGACCATTCTAATCCTATAAGTTGTGAATCATTGTTCTATCATTGTAATGACATAAAACACGTGTTATTCCTAGTTCTAGGAAGCCAATGAAATGAGCCAAGCAATCACCCAAATAGTTGCACTATAATGTTTTATTGTGACATGGGACGTATATGATGTATTGAAAGTTAAAACCAAACAAGGTGGTAGTTTACGAGAGAATTAGATCTAGCAAAGAGAATTAAGATACTTTCCTAGCTCAATCTCATGTACATATGGTGCACTTGGGATTTGTAAATGTAGAAATGTTGCAAGAAACAAAAATACATTCCCAATACTAGGTTAAGACAATACATTTGGACATTTTGTTACCTACCCTTCATTTTTCATTGGGGAACAATTTAACCCTATCTTAAGGATTACCTTCCACACGTAAATATAAGCCGCATGCCACAAATAAATGACAACATTAATTAATGTAAAGGACCAGTCTTACGAAAATTTAACCTTGACATATAAAAATGAATCCATTTGGCTCGATATATTTTTATCCACCCTCAACATGTTGAGCTATCCATCCAACTCACACTATTTGTATTGGTACATAGTTTGAATAAATAACATTGCTCAATTAGAATTGATGAAGCCATACCAATCAAGCTTGGATAAGTACTTATTTGGCTCGTGCTTTTCATCTCGATACTAGGCTTGTAGGAACCAATCATACTTAGTTTTTTTTTTCCAAAACAATTATTCTTCATTAGTAGAACTACATACATGACGAAATCATTAAGTTGAAAACATTACAATGGCTCTAGCCATGGTGACCTACAACAAATCACAAAGAAGCTGAGTTAAAGACTAAAAAGAATGACATTGGTCATCCTATATGTAATGAATGTCTAGCAAAACCCCTTTTGAGGATGATTCATCCTAACATTCTTCCATTGAACAACCAACACCTACCAATGCCTTTGAATTAGCTGAAAATTCTCTCCATTGTAGGCTAAAACTATTTTCAGCCACAACATTAGGCTCAAATTGAGTCAGTGAATGAAACACATTGATTTGTCACCTACAACATGCTTGGCAAATTTTTGTACTTCAACACCGGCTTTAGCTGCTGCATTTGTAGACACCAAACATTCCATGATGCCCATGCCGCTTTGAGTTAGTGAATGAAACACATTGCTTTATCACCAATCAAACTTAGTCAAGTAGTAGATCAAACCATAAGTTTGATGAATCCAAACAACAAAGTTTTTCATTCGATCGTTTATCAACCCGTCAACCATTTACACGATTGTGATTGCTAGCAGGTGGCACTCGATGGAATCAAACTCAAGAGAACATAGCTCAATGAGGTAAGGTAGACCTAAGAAACTTAACGAGATCACACATGTATGGGCAACTTCAATGAATTGAACAAAACTGAACCATAGAGGAGTTCTAGGTATAGAGTTGGTGGCTAAACCTAGGCCCAATAACAAGATAAGGTAGAATTTGGGCAATGGCATTGACCTAGGCGCAATATAGGTAGGTTAACAAGATAAGCTAGATATGGGCACAATGTTGGTAACTCGGTGAAGTTAAGAGGATATGGGCAATTGACTCTTTTTTTTCTCTAGACATGGGCACAAATATATGTAACTAATTTGGTGAGATTAGGAAGATTCCGGTGACTGAGCTGAACATGGGCAGAATGCTGGTAACTCGGTTGACATGGGCACAATGCTAGTACCTTGGTGAAGTCAAAAGGAGATGGGCAATTGACTTTCTTTATGGACACAAGCACACAATATGTAACGAATTTGGTGATAGGAAGATTCAGGCGATTGAGTTGAACATGGGCAGAGTACGGTCGAGCCAATCAAATATGTGCAATTATGTTGACCGAGGCGCAACAAAGAGAGTTGAACCGAACCCCTCGTTCCCCCTCCCCCCTTATTGGTTCCCGGTTGGTTCAGGCTCGCCCATCTGGGGGAGTTTTTGAGCCTAGTAGGCAACGAGACCGGGCAAAAACACGACGACTTGCACGATAGGTGAGCATAGGTTTGGCCGGACAAAACGCCAATCAACATGGACATGTATGTATGTATGTGATATAATGTATGTATGCATAGTACGTAATAGACTCGAATGCATTGGCAACCATTCTCTTTTATACGAATGCAGACGAATGCATATGTTATCAAAACATTCTTATGTTGTTTTTTAAAACACTTTTCACCTTAACTTTCTCATCTTAAAAAAAACATTTTACCTTACCTTATAATAAATAATGAATACAAAAGGAAAAGTATGGCATTTACCATACGGTGAGGGTGTTTACCATACGTGAATGTTTGAAGCATTCTCGAATTCGAATGAACGAATGGTTCATACTATGTATGTAAGAGAGAGAGAGGCCTTTCCTTCCCCTTCCCCTGCGTCTTTTTCTCCCTTCATGTGACAACTGCAGGAGGAAGGGCGTTTGCCGTTGTTCTCTCTCTGTCCCTGTCTCTCTGTTTCTCTGTCTCTGTCTCTCTCTGTCTATTGTTAATTTTCTCTCTACTTCCCATCCTGCACAAAACCCCTTTCCCTCACCCCTGGTCTGGGTTTTTAGACAGATTTTAGGGTTTTTTGCTCTTCTTAACCAACAGAGAACTTAGGGTTTCTTCTTCTTCTTCCTCTTCTTTCAGATTTGGGTTTTTTGCTCTTAACCACCAGTGATCTCTGCTCTCTCTAGATCATCCTCGCCATCTCCACCACCGCCACCACCAGAGAGCTCTTTCTTCTTACTCTAAAAGATTCTCCTCGTACCGATAAGATCCACTTGCCTTCTCATTTCACAGCTAAGAAGACTTCTTATTTAGGGGTTTAGGCTCAACCTGCAGCAGCTTAGCATATTTCTTTTTTGGTCTCTCAGCTTCTGGTTATATGCAGAGAGAAGGTGAAAATAAACGGGTTTTGGTCGAGCCTTAGAGAACATAGTCTTTTTCGCAGCTCTGGTTATCACACAGGAAGGGTAAATTAGGGCATTGGGCTCCAACAAGCTTATCTTGAGTCAGAAATTGTGGTCTGAGATAAGTTCGTATTAGGGGTTTAGTTCAGTCTGAAAAGCTTCTGTCAGACTACGGAGAATTTAGGGTTTTGGTTGATCTAAAAAGGTTCTCTCTCTCTCTCTCTCTCTCTGCCAGGTTCTGCTTACACAGAGAGAGGGGAACTTAAGGTATTGGTTCCGTCTATGAATGTTTAGTTTTGTCAGATTCTGAGGGCAATTTAGAGTCCTGTAGAAGAGAGCATCTGATTTACAGATTTGCAGCTATGTATAACAGCTTATGTCCAAGGGCAGGATTAGTATTTTGTAATAGATTCTACCAGGGAATATTAGGGGTTTAATTCGTGTCTGTTAAACTAAAAATCTCTGTTTTTCTCAAAAAAACGTTTGAGAGGGGGGTGGGGGAATTAGGATTTCTGTGTGTGTGTGGAAGGAATAATGCACGAGGAAAGGATAAAGGGACCATGGTCTCCTGAAGAGGACGTGATTCTTAGCGAATTGGTGGATAAGTTTGGGGCCAGGAATTGGAGCCTTATCGCCCGAGGCATCCCTGGGCGTTCGGGTAAATCTTGCCGCCTCCGATGGTGTAACCAGCTCAATCCTGGCGTCAATCGGAAGCCTTTTACAGGTAACTTTTTCTTGTTGGTTTGGGAGAAACAGAGCAAATCCAATGACATTTGAGGAAATAAAGTAAAGCTCAAGGTATTTTAGTATTTTCCCCATTTTTTTTCAGAAAATCTCAAATACCTTATTTCTCTTTATTTCTCCCAATGTCCTTAGTAAAATCCCCCAAGAAAAGAAAATAGGATAAATTGACATAGCACATGATCGAGAAGGGGATTGACCAATGTGCATCTGGTGAAATAATGAACAACTTTGGGGTTTTCAGAGTTTTTCCCTTATTTGAAGAATTCTACCAAATGAATTCAGTTGTGCATGCCCGTGGCATTTCGTTTGTTTTTCAATCATTGCTGCTATTTTGATGCTTGCTCAACCAATCATTCATTTTGGTAGTAGTTTGGGAAAATTGTTTTCGAATTATCCTTGTTATTTGCTTTTGATTGGCATTTGTCCCTGCTATTTTGATGCGTGCTCAACTAATCATTCATTTTGATAGTAGTTTGGGAAAATTGTTTTCGATTTGTCCCTGTTATTTGCTTTGATTGGCATTTGTCATGTTAAACCAATGCTAAACATTATATATTGGTAGTAATAAATTTTCAGTGCTCAGGATTAGTAATCAGGCAACATTCCTTTTCATGAATGAAATAATTGGAAATCATGTGAAAATTATAAATGTATGCCTGATTGTCCTTACTTAAACTTGGTGCTCGATCATTTCATCTCAATGATATAACTTATAATGTTCAGCTCCACAAGTCAGAGAAGAGAGTTTTCTTTCATCCATGGAATATAGGAAATTTATGAGTGAATATCACTGATTTATAAAGGTGTGCCTGTGTTCTTGGGTTTTGTTTGTCGTTAAAGACGAAATTAAGAGAAAATACCACAATTTTATGAATTTATGCCACTGTTGTTGAAATTTCACTCGCCTGTTTTTGAAATTTCACACCAATTTCCATAACTCAAAATTTATGCCTGCTTTCATGGTTTGTTTTTGTTTGGCCATTTTAAAACTCTATGATCAAGAATTCGTTTTGATAGTAGCAACTTGCAGTATTTTTCCTTTACTTATTGGCTGCGTTTGCTTTTTGAGCATGAAATCCACAAATCTGTAAGTGTATTCTGTTCCTGCTCTTTTCATTGGCATCTTTTTTCACTTGATGCTGGCATTTCTTTCAACAGTAACAATTTCAGCAATGTTTGGGACAGTTTCCTCTACTAATTAGCTGGTAGTCAACTTGGTCTAAGAAATAATAGGAAACTTTGAGACGATACTGCAAAGTTTTATTTTTTTTATGTGGGTTTGGAGGTTTTAGTTGACGACAGACTTTCATTTTGTAAAATGTATAATGGTAGTCCCAGATGAATAATCAGATTTTTCGGAAGCCTCACCTGGTTTTCTGATTGACCTTTTTTTCACTCGATGCTTAATAAGTTCCTTTGATATTAACAATTTTGGCAATGTTTGGGACAGTTTCTTTTACTAATTATCTGGTAGTCAACGTAGTCCCTGAAATAATAGGGAACCAGGAGACAGTACCACGAAGTTTTATTTTTTTTATGTGGGTTGGATGTTACATTTTTCATTTGGTAAAATGTATAATAATATTTAGCGTTGTACTTTTCATTTGGTAAAATGGATAATGATAGTCCCAGATGAATAATTATATTTTTTTCGTAAGCCTCAAACATGCTTTGGTGAGTCACTCTAATGGGCATTATGAATCATGGTAAGAATCATACAGTCATAAGTTAGTAGAATGTGGAAAACTATTTCTTTCAATATGATCCTTGCAACAATCCTCATTTGAAGAGTTTGAAATGTTGGATCATACTCCATCGAACTTGTGTTCTCCTATCCATATCAACCAACCACTTCATGATTGTTAGTGTTGTTGTATTATACCATTCATCTGAAAATGTTTTATGGACATATATGACTGTAAAAATTGCTTGTGATCATTATAAAGAATTATTTGAGTTGCTTCATTTGTAAATCTGAAGCTTCATGATTGTTAGTGTTGTTGTATTATAGCATCCACCTGAAAATGTTTTATGGACATATATGACTGTAAAAATTGCTTGTGATCATTATAAAGAATTATTTGAGTTGCTTCATTTGTAAATCTGAAGGATGATTAAGGAAAAAATGTGCTTCACAGATTTACTCAACCTGGTTTTTACTTGTTTCATTTGGAATCCTTTGTCTGATAATAATATGTTTGAGAATTGTTAACAAGCTTCTGACAAAGTGCTAATGTCTTAATTCCTCTGTGTACAGAGGAAGAGGATCGCAAAATAGTTGAAGCTCGTGCAATACATGGAAACAAATGGGCGTCTATTGCTAGGATGCTACCTGGGCGGACGGACAATGCGATAAAAAACCACTGGAATTCAACTCTTCGACGGAAATACCTCGGTGATGATAAAATGCTCAAGGATTTCTCTTCTGATGGTTCAGATAGGCTTCAAGAAGATGCTAGTGATACAGACAGAAGCCGCCTTATGATTGATGAAATGGGATATGAAGGAGGAACTCTTAATCTTGTGAAGATCGAAGAGGGCTCTCATTCATTGGAAACAAAGGATACAACCCAATGTGAGCTGGAGTCGGCAGAGAAAAGAAGATTATTGTGGGTCGATGGACAAACACAGGTTGAGGAGATAGGCAAAGAACTTTCCATTCTTAAGCCAATCCCTCGACCCAGTGCCTTTACATCTTACAATGCTACCACTTCCAATAAGGTGAAGTTGAGCAATGCAACACCTTTGCATATGTATCATCGAATTACTGATCAAAACAATACAGAGACACAACATGGACTCAAAGGTGAAACAAAGAATTGTGGGGCATCCTTCAGCCCTTTGTTATCAGCTAATACTCACAGTGATCACACTAACTTTGAAGCAGATTGGACTTATCTATCGTCACTTGGTGGCCCGAAAGCCACAGAGTCGTGTATTTCTCGGAATGTTCCTGTCAAATGTGGGCTTGGATGTTTGTGTGTGAATAAATCCAGAGAAGATTGTCTCTCTCCCAAGACACCTTTCATGGGGCCCGAGTATATGGAATATACTGAAGAATCTATTGGTGATCCAAGCTCCTTATCACGTGTAAATCCTTGTGATCCACAAGGGATTCCTAAAGAACGATCGACCTTTCCATCAGGAGCATGTGGAGAAGGCTCCTCTGCTCCAGCTATACATAATGTAATCTCACAAATGGTGTTGCCACTTCTACATGCTCAAGCCAAAAAACATTTTGGAGATTCATGGGATAATCACAAGGATGGGATAGAGAAAAATAATGAGCTAGTGAGCACGATGCGAGAAATCATTGTGAGAGAGATCTCACGCCGTAGCATGATTGCATTAGAGCCGTGCCAAACAGAGAGAGCTTATGAGCCTGGATCCCCCTACATAGGTTAATGGAAAGCATTTGGATCTTTAGGATATGAGTTTTCTTTTGTTTGTTTACTGATTGTTTCTTCTCTTTCCATCCATATATGATTCTATTCTATTCTATAAAAATAATGTATTTTTTGCATACTAATACAATGGCTGCGCAAAGGAGCATCGCTCTATGTGTTTTAAAGCATGTTGAGAAGCATATATGATATTTTTCTTGGGATATTAAAGGATGATTTTTGCTAATTTGTAAAGTCCAAATGCCACAATTTTAACTGAGTTTTAGTGGATAATATTTCATAGAGCTGATTAAGAAGATATTGTACAGTAGTATGAACTTTAATTGGGAATTCAAGGGAATCTAATTTGTCTATGTTTTTTGAATGGTGGTAGATGTCTTATGTAAAACTTATGTAGGTCATTAAAAGAGAATCAATCTGTGGCTCGACAACATATGAACATGCACAGCTATGGTTGAGTACATAGCTACTTATCATCACTATAACCGTCATTTTCTTAAAAAAGGTAGCTTATCACTTTGAAGACGAATGCAAACCTTACAACCATCACCTTCATGTTCCTAAAATAACTAATTGATTACTTTAAAGAGGAAAACAAACCTCATACAAGTTAGAGAGATGGCAAATGATTTTGAAGCTTTTATTTGATAATTTCATGATGCCCTTGCACCTACACCTTACACCTTCCTCCTCCCTCCTTGCATTGAATTTCATTTATCAAGTTAACAACATGATTTGGTCAATGTTGTCAATGCTAAAATGATAATTGATGTTGGCAAGAAAGTTTGAGCAAGTGAAATCCAACTATACGTAGTTGCTAGACATTCTTTCGTTACTCAACACTCCATGTCTAAAGCACTTGTGACTTTGCCACAAATGGGTGTCTCCCTTTGAAATAATGACAAGGATGAGCCATTGAGCTCCTCTATATGTCATAAGTATAGAGAGAATATCATCCACATTTGGGGGTCTAGAAGTTTAGGATTTGTTGGGGCATAGAGATTTGGAAATAGGAAACTCTCTACACATTGATGGGCCCTATTTTACATTAGGGATTCAAAAACATTCTTGCCATTTACAACATTCCCTTTGAGATAGTGAGGAATATGAGCTATCAAGTTCCTATTTTACATCAGGGTTCAAAAACTTTCTTGCCATTTACAACATTCCCTTTGAGATAGTGAGGAATATGAGCTATCAAGTTCTTCTATTTGTTTGTCACAAAAACCATAAAAATTTCTATTTGCAAAACAAAAGGCTCCAACCTAGACTTACATCATGTACATTCTCAGAACTTAAAGAGTGTAGTGTTATGGGGCCATGACCATCATCTATAGAAAGAAAGAAAGAAATATTAAAGTCTTCTAAGACCAAAATTGGCCCATGAGACAATTGTTTTACAACAAAAAAGGGGTGTTTACCTGATCATCGAAAAATAAAAATAAAATAAAATGGGACTTAAGCTAAAAGAGTTCTAGTATTGTACAAATCATGTTATGGTGTAACATATTCAAATGGCTTTGTACTAGGCCTGGTTTCATTTCTATCCAAGTCTCTTGAAAAGAAACGGGAGGTCAAAGGGTTTCGATGTGGGTGTGGCACGTGGTACCCCCAACCATAGCTTCTAGGTGGTGTAACTCACATTCCCTTATCTTCTAAATTGCTTCTACACCATGCTGAGTTGCTTTGAAGCTTGACATCTGAGGGCGTTTGATTGTTCTTTGGTTTTTTGCTTCAGTAAGGGAGAGGCCGAGTGGTGCAACTATGTCCACATTCATCGTCTCCCCCTGTCCTTGAAAAATTTCATTGGTTACATGTTGGTGAGTATTATAAAGGTTATTGTTAACATTTTGTAGCTTATTCTCTTGATGTTATTTTAGCTCTAAGATATATCTACCTAATTTCTTTGTATCTGGAGTACCTAATAGTTTAGAGGGGATGGAAGAGAGGCCGAGTATGTCTTGGTATTTTGCCTTTATCTCGGTGTAAGTTGGACATTAGCATATAAAGTGATACCGATCCTCTATCTCCATGTGACATAATCTACATATCCTTTCCTCTCTAGGAACTCCATTAGTACGCCCATTCTCAATCTCAAGTTGGTGAGATGATATTCTAAGTTGTCCAATGGCAACCCTTAATGCATTTGGTAAGAAAGCATCTAGATATTTTGGTCGTGTAATAAAACCTAACTTAGAGAAGTGCATGAAGTGTCCCTTATAGTACACCATTTTAGAAGGGAGTGGCCCTAGTGGGTTGATCCATTTATATTGAGTGTAAATTTGCCATATTTCTCGGCGTATTACTTTATTACAGTCCTCATGAGAGATTAAAGTGTTATCAATCTCGTGGTTGTACCTAAGGGGAGGTAGGTTACTAATGTCTAGGCCATTTGCAAGAAGCCAACTCACCACAATGCTATACCAAGAGCTAGTATCTCCGGACTCATATAGTGATTGAAATGCCTCAAAAGCTTGACGAGATATTCTACCTTGTGGTTGGCTATGTATCCTATGAATAAAAACTATAAGTTGGAAAAGTGTGTCTACTAACATCAGGGGCAAACTGAACTTTGCTCTAATAATGTCATGTGGTACTGTCGATTTGCTTTGGAGTTTGACGTGATAACATCGTCACTCAATGGTCTCTCTAATTGGCGTCCACATGAAAGATGGTAACCCTGGAGCCCAAACGACTGATGATGCATGCATACATGAGGGAAGGGGTGACTAATGAGTCGAACGATATAATCAAGTTCTTTACCCTCATCCAAGAGTGGTGAGCTTATATACCTAGGGAGTTATCATCGGTGCTTATATACCTAGCAAGCAAGCAAGAAGGGGGATTCCACCTGCTTTAACTATTTATGTCATGGACGTGGGAGCATTTATTAATCCAGGTGGCAAGAGTCGGGAACTTTTTACTTGGGGCTCACTGGTGGGTGGGTGGGCCCATATCCTAGGGAACCCGTTTTACGTGGGTGGTTCACAATGGATTAGAGTCTACTTATTGGGATTGAGAGTGAATCAATATATATATATATATATATATAATATAGACCATAGTCAATCCAATCCAACTTTGAGATGATTTACCATACACGTTTGCTTGAATCATTCTCGAATGCGAATGCACGTATGATATACGTATGGTTCATTCTAATGCTTGTAAGTTGTGTAACTTGTAAGTGATGAGCTTTTGAGTCACTCATTTCTCTACCATGAAGAAAAAAAAAAAGGAATAAATGAATAAATAAATAAATAAATAAATAAAAATAAAAATATTTTCCAGAGGAGGAGATCAGTTGTGGCTATGGCGAGCTGCAGACCTCTCTCCCCTGCTCCTCCTCCTTCCTCTTCTTCAAGCTTCAGCAGGATATCCCAGAAACCTCTGTTCCCATCGCCCAATACTCCTCTCTCTCCATGGAAATCCACCTCCAAGATGATCCCCTTCCCACCCCTCCGACTCTGCAAACACCGACCTTCCATCTCCATTAAAGCTCAGCAAGAGCTTACTGAAAGCAAAGGACTAAGCTACGAAGATGGAGGACGATGGCTTAACTGTACTACTCGCCATATCCGAATCTACGCAGGATACATCGATCCTGTAACCCTGAAAATGGATCAGACTCAGTTAGATAAGCTCAGTCTTATTCTTGACCCTGATGATGAGTTCATATGGCCCGGTGAAACCCCTGATAAGGTCTTTGAGAAGTTCACAGAGCTTGTGAATAACTACGCTGTAAGTGTTCGTTTCTCTTTGTCTACCTCTCTTTCTTTACATGCTAAGACCCTAATTGTGATGCTTTATAATATTGAAAAGAGTATGTGGAAATGCATTAGATCGCAAGGAATTTATCTGGTTTTGATTCTCACATCTTTCTCGCATATTGAAAACCCTAATTGTGGTGCGTTTGAATGTTAATGGTTATATGGGAAAAGTACTTGATATTGGTTGAGTGTATAGGTAAACACTAACCTCACCGTCTTTCTCACATATTGAAAACAATCATTGTGGTGCTTTGAATGTTTATGAATATGTGAAAAAAATACTAGATTGGAAGCGTGTATCTGGAACCTCTAACCGATCATCTTTCTGATGTACATAATGCCTAATTGAGGTACTTTTTAATGTTAAAGAGTATGTGAAGTAGCATTAGTATTGCAAGGAGTGTATGTGCAAGGAGATTTTGCATAGACTCTAATGTGCTCAGTAAGATATTTTGAGGCATGCAGGACATGATGATTTCTGGTACCATATATACTGAATTTAGTTTATGGAAGGTGGTAATCTGAATTGGATTAAATCTATGGAATCTAATGAGAGAAATGTGTGTTTTTCCACACCATCTTAGAATCTCCTGTTTTATTGCAAATTGTAAACCAATAAGTACGGTTTGGATGATGGTTTTTCCTTTTTTGTTTCGTGCAGGGTGCACCATTGACAGAATACACTCTTCGTCTGATAGGATCTGAGTTAGAGCATTTCATCCGGAAGATGCTATTTGCCAATGAGATTAAGTACAATCTTGAATGTCGAGTCCTAAACTTTAGCATGGGAAAACCTCGATTAGCTATTGAGGATGACAATGAAGAGGAAAGCTGAAAAAGGCTTAAAAATTTGTAATTAATCTAAAAATCTGTAATCTATGGATTCATTTTAGCTGACATGGTTGCCATCATCAATCACATAAAGGAATCCCTCGCTAATTGCACCATTTCTTGTTATAACCTATCCACAAATTCATGACAACCTTGAATGTGGCATCTTAAACTGTAGCATGGGAAAGCCTTGATTAACCACTGAGGATGATGATGAAGAGGAGAGCTCAAAAGGGCTAAATAAGTTGTAATTAATTATTTGTGATTGGAGTCATTTTACCTGATATGGTTGCCATCATAACTTGTGATTGGAGTCATTTTTCCTTGCTAGCGTCATTGGTGCTTGTTATTAGCTACATGCAAAATTCTTTAGTCGTAAAATAAGGTGTACAATCTTACTGGGCACGTGACTGTTTAGTTTTCCTTCTGTTAATAAGAATTGATGCACAAGCATTTTCAAAATATAATAATAATGTCATGAATATGTATATGGTCATAAACAGAAATGCATAAAATAAATGTACGAGTATTTAGATGAATCATTCACACCAAATTTTCTTCACAATTTTAAGTTGGTAACAGAGATTTTTCCAGATCATGCATTCAGAAAGCTGACTCAATATTATATTCCTGTTTCAAGCATGGTTGTATGATGTATCATATAGAAGTACATAAGGACTGGTTTAATGAACAAATTAATTATCATCAGAAGAGTGGATATATGTTGAAAGTTCACAAAGGTAAACAATAGAAATGGCTTATGAGGCTTAATGGATACAACCACTAAGCTGATGGCGTGAAACCTCTTTTATCAAAACTCTTTAGAACCAAATAACTCATCCCCAACTTCATCCTTTTAACTCCCATTCTGCCCAGCTACCACT